>NC_056733.1:491935948-492170948 GCF_019279795.1 Protopterus annectens | reverse complement strand
GCGGTGATAAGCAATGCCCACACTGGTTAAGCAATGTGGAGGCCAATCCAGTGTAAGATGCCATAACTGGAGGTCAGCAAATCTGAGCCTAGCGCACACCAGTGCATACCCACCTACACTTCCCCCACAGTGCCTTAGGCATGCTGTAGCCCACAGCCCTCATCGTGGCTAGTAACAACATAAATCAGCACTCCCAGGAGCCCCCCCTTGCACACTGTGGTCCAACTGAGTTACCATGAAGGCATGACAGATATAAAATCAGCTGCTGTTATCACAAACACATCATCCGGCACAGTCAGTCGACAGTGTACGAAATGTATGTAAGTATGTACATTAATACCAGAAAATATGTGCACAGTGCTCAGTCACAGTATTCTGAGCAGTCTATGAGTATCAATGAACAGTGCCTGTCCACGCATACTGTGAGAACAGTAGTCTTGTATAATACCAAAGAGAGGAATGGAAAACTGGGAGCGGAGTGGGGGCATGTTTCATCCGCAGAAGTGGGAGATGAGGCTGGTCTGGTGTGTGAGCAAACCACTGCTTCTCAAAACCCTGGCAGGATGCTACCAGTGGGAGAAACAGTGTAGACCAGCAAAGTGTACTTGTGACACAAGAACAGATCCGTCCCTGCTGGGATGCACCAGACTTTATGGGTCACAGTAATGTTTCCACCAGTATTGGAGGTGGATGAAGGGAAGGCTCGAACATAAAGTGGACTAAACAGATGAAGAGCCTGCAGAAGGTTGCATCAAGACAGTAATATGGAGGAATACAGAGATGTGCAGAGATGGAACTGTGTGGAGGTGTGGAATGGCAGGGCTAGCAACTGCAGAATGGATTGATGCTGTGTACTTGGAGCTTGGAGGTCAGGGAAAGGGAGCATGGGTATGACATTAAGGTAGAAATATGCAAATTATGCAGAACTGCAATTGTGTAGTGGGCAGAGCATCCGCCTACCATGCACGCATTCTCGGTTAAATTCCCACTGCAGCACGTTCTATTTTCCTTGTGAAATCGGTATACAACATAATTTTGCTGTGTAGCCTACTAAATGACATTTACACTTGAACAGGAGTACTGAATTACACATAGCCCACTCACTATTCAAAGGACATGAGACGACACACATGTATACACAGACAACCTTTAATGGCGTATTTTACGATAATGTATGCTATTGCCGACACCACATAGATCTGCACTTATGTAATCAGTGGGGAATGCAAGGCCCACACAGAAAAGTAGATGCAGACAGTGCAGATATATAACGTACTATGCTGTCCAGGCCAGGCCTGTCAATTCATACAACTGTGGACAAGGGATGTGCCATCAAGATAGGTAACAATAAACAATAACAGATGTAGTTCAGCAGCCGCCAGTTACACCCTGTAGTCAAGGCCTAGGGGGACATTTATTATCTGTGATAATGTCTATGTATCTGTCACATGTATGGACCCTGACCAACAGATGTTGTGGGAGTCCACGATATGACTGGGATGATAGCAGGAATGCTAGCAGTATATTATGATGGGCCAATACTGAACAACCCCTAACCGTATCACAGCAGGACAAAGCCAGCCATATATGTGGAGGACAGAGGCAGAAACACAGGGCCATACTTGTAATATTACTGTTACACACCCTGCATATTGCTGGTTTTACAGGATTCATTGCAACATACCCTTATGCAGGAATACATCAGGAACACAACTGGAAGTAGCCATGTACTGATAGCACGCAACAGACAGATTGTCAGGGATATATCTAGGACAAGTCCTGCATGGTGCACAGGCAAATGCAAACAGACAATCCACTGGCCATCATGTGGATAGGCCCACTGTTGAGAGCTATGCCAACAGACTGCATTCCATCCTAAACTACTATGTACACGCAAACACTGCAAGACCAGCAATATATAAAGCACATAACAACACTGTTCACTCTGTCTGTAGGTCTGGAACTTCTTAAGATTATGTAGTTGTCCTGTGGCTGCAAACCCCACTGTAATAGGTACTGCAACCTGCCATCTCTAACACTGCTGCCCACATACAGGAAGGATGCCCTCCATACTGGAAAGGTGAAGGGACAATACCCACATAAGTAAGCAATTTATAGTACTGGGTTGCCATGACTATGATTAACAGGATCACTACACAGCAGGCTGCATGCAGTCAGCAACTGTTGCACACTGATTAGTGCAGAGCCCATCACCTGATCATGTGCATCACCTACAAAAGCCATGCTGAAATCCATTCAAACCAACTCATTCGCTCTACTGGAAAGGGAGAGGGAGAGAGAGAAAGAGAGAAAGAAAGAAAGAGAAAGAAAGAAAGAGAAAGAAAGAAAGAGAAAGAAAGAAAGAGAAAGAAAGAAAGAGAAAGAAAGAAAGAGAAAGAAAGAAAGAGAAAGAAAGAAAGAAAAAGAAGAAAGAAAAGGAAAAAAAAACATACTTATAACATGGAACTCGCACAGTGGTGAACAAATTGCTACATGCCACAACCGGGAAGGCATCACACCCATCCAAACACTAAAAGGTATGTAATACTTAACTGTATGTAATTTAATGTAGTACGTGGTATAAATTATTAGGAGTTATGATGTAGAATGTTTGATATGTGCCATCTGTAGTTGTCCCTGTAATGTTGTCCCACTGAGCAACTGCTCTGGACAATACTGTCTGTCCCTGTAAGCAGTGGGACATACCCACCAACTGTGCAGATCAGCAATGAATGAGACAGATGTCAGCCATAATAACTGTGTATGTTATGTTAGTGTGGACAATAGCTGTTGGTGGATGTACTGCCGTCATTTCTGACACATGGGTGTCAGAGCACACCACTTGCAGGACAGTCATGTGAATGTGTAATGTAGCATGCCCAAATGCCATAGACTTGTAATAGGTGTACCAGCACTCTCATACCATAGTTACCACCCTAATGTTAGGCTGTGTTCACATGACACCTGTCTGTGTTGCAGCAAGGCAAAACAGTGCAGCTGTGAATGAAAAACTGTTACAGAATGTGGTCCGGATGTCTGTATGCACACCACATATCTGTGTGATACTGAATGTGACGTGTATGTGTACAGATACAGACACTCATATAGACATAGGTATATCCACAATGTACAACATATATCTACACATATATGTACACAGATGTATATTTATACACATATATATAGTGTCACTGACAATGGCATGCAGGAGAAAGTCTGTAACAGACCAGCAAAGATAAGTGTCCCCACAGGGAGCATGGCTACAAATACATAGCACAAAGCGTGGCACATACACATAGCAGAAAAGCTTGGTACAATACAACATATGTCCCAATGGTAGGTAAGCAGCTGACATAACAATTGCAGTCTGTGAACATGTAGCTGTAGCTGATATGGTGGGGGGAGACATATGCATATTAAGAACTATGGTAATCCTGCTGTATGGGTGGCTCAGACCTGTTTCCATTCTTATGTCTTCCAGGAATCATGTTGCATAGTCGCCTTCCCGCGTACAGCACCGCTGCAACGGCTATCATCATCGACCACCTGGCACAGCACTACATACTTCTTTTTGGCCAGACAGCCCATGACCAACAAGAGAGGACCGCCCTGTGGAACGAGCTAGTCCACAGGGTCAATGATGCCAGACTGCATAACCGCAGCTATGAGACGGTCCGACATCATTATACCAACCTGCTTCACCATGTACATTGGCATGCAGCTGCCACAAGGAGGGACCACCTTGCAATGGGGGGGTTAATCTGCCCTTCCACCCCTCACCTGTGTGGAGGAGCTTCTCAAGCAGCCTAGTGGCATTTGTCTGCCACCAACATCAACACCTGGCAGGGCATATCTTGGAGGTGGGTGCCAACGAGCTGAGGAGCATGCAGGTAAGGCCCCAGGGCACATCAGTACTCCACTCGTGTGTATGCATCTGCATCTGTACATGTACATCATGCAAAACTGAGATGTCATATATATAGTCTACTGCTGTGTAGTAGTAATAAACTGTTGTGTATAAGCTGTAATATTGTGTAATTCTACTGTTGATGTAATGTAATGCTGCGTTCACCTGCTATGAATGCCACAGCTGTGGCCAGTGACATCAGCTTTCTCGCACTCCTATGTATGTCCCTCCAGGATACCACCATGGCAGCAGTCCATAGCCGGTGAGTATGGTTCGTATTCATGCATGATGATAAATGGGGCATGTAATAGCTATGGGCTATCCCCCATGCACAGGTCTAACACACCTACCCATACTGCATGCTGTACACATTCACGTTTTGTTGCTGAGAAATGCACTGCATCACAGTAGAGACCGTGGTGTGGTATCGGAAGGGTACAACAGGCACATGCAAGATAACTAACATCCTGTCAATGTGCAATGTGCCCACAGGGATGTGACATGTGACAGGACACATGGCCTATAGTAGGGACATGTGTGATTCAACACCACCATGGCTGCAGCTGCACACAATCAGGTTAAGCAAATGTTGCAGGCATAACCTGACCCCACAGCACTCATGATGGCAGTGTGTGCACTCCAAGGAATGTGCACATGAGTAGACCTTGCAACCATGCAGAAGTCTGGGACAAGTGAAGGGCACCCCTCACAGCCATGGTAAGGTCCACTGGTTGTCAATGTAATAGTCATGTACTGGTCATACATGCACTGCTGATGTTGTGATCTGTAATGCAGAAATCAGGCATCCACAACTGATTACTGTTCACATATGATCCCAGGTATGTGTTACAACACACAGGGGCTGTGAGCATTGGAGCTGGTATAACTGACACAGTGCTACAGATGCATAAATGGTTTCTACACCTGTGAAGTATGGTGCACAGTACAAGGCAGGGTGTGGAACAGGCCACAGTAACACTTTGTACGTGTGTGCAGTGTTAACATGGGGAGGGGCCATCACCTACCAACAAAGCCCATGCCTCGCACACATACATACTGCCACTAGCATGATGTCACTATAGTTGCACTGCTTGCTGTTGAGCTCCATATGTAATGCATGTTGACAGAAGGCTAATGGGAGGACTGTGTGTACAAATGTCATGCAAATCCACATGTAGGAGTGTGGGGTGTGTGTGCATGACTTGGTTGTGTTCAAAAGTGCAATCTAATGGAGTGTGGATGATGCATGTCAGATGTGTGTGTGTGTGTGTGTCCATGTATGCACAGGCGATAGTGGGATTGACCACATGGCGGTACTTCCCCTTGGGATTGTGCTGTACATGAAGTGAGACATGGGACACCAGGACAACCTGTCAGGTATGTGAACACAGGACAGCTGATAGCATAACCAGGTCTGTAGCATGGAGAATGCATTGGGAGGTGTGGTACATACCAGGTATATACATCATATTGCCAGCAGCAGATAGGTAACCAGCTACCCACATATGCAGCATTACAAATGCAATGGGGAATTACCACAGCACATCATTGAGTGTATCCAGGTAGTACTGTCATCTGCATGATGGGTCGCTTGTGCAGCAGATGTGGCATAGACTGAGCAAGACTGTAGTAAGAGGCTCTGGTGTGTGACATATGTAGTGAATGTAGCAGCCCCAGCCATATAGAGGCCTTGTAGACCATTACTGCCCACACACAGGGTAATACAGGGTGACAGCAGTGAGGCCATGTACAACCTACTCCACCCAGGTCAGGGAGGCGATGGAGTAACAGGTCAGGTGTGGTAACCACATGTGTAGGCATGGAGAGGGATGATATGTTAATGGGATGTATTGATGTGTGTATATTAGTAAGTGCCATTCAGGAAGGGGAGCATATGTAACTGACTGTGGGACTGTCTGCAAACTCAGGGAAGGTGAGGTAGTACGGTGGCTGTCAGCATGAGTGTGTGCGTGTGTGTGTGTGTGCGTGTGTGTGTGCGTGTGTGTGCGCGTGTGTGTGCGTGTGTGTGTGCGTGTGTGTGTGTACTGTTATGCACTGCTGTACAGGTCTTAATGTGTGTATTTGTTTCCCCCACAGTTGGCGAGGTGGGTTAGGGTCCCTCCTGCATGCATACTGAGGTGTAGGTGTCTCTACAGGCACCAATGGTGATGAAGGTACAGGTGAGGCACAGGTGGGGTTGCCAGAGGCTGACATTGTGCCAACATGTGTCATCACCCTCCTAGCCACCCCAAGCCTGCACACAGTTACAGTGCCCCTACAAACCCCATCACATGTGGCCATAGCAGAGGGACAGTTGGTGCTTGCTGTCAATGACCAACAAAGTGTGGTGTCCATGTCAGCTGTGTGGGGTCAGTCAGCATAGCCAGATGTCCGGAAAGTGACCACATCGGCAGATATACCGTGGTGCTAGTGGGAGGACCGCAGGTCATTCTGCCCTTGGCATAGGCGCTACACCTGGCACCTGGCACAAACAGGAGCATGTTTCAGCCATATAGGAGGCACAGGCACATATGAAAATGTACTCCAGAAAGGTCCTGAGGCTGCAGAGGTCTGCTTTTGCAGCTGTAAGTGGCAACCTCCATGAACTCGCTGTTGCCTTCTGTGAATATACTGAGGTCATGGATAGATGGTAGGGCGAGATGGTTGGCCTCCTCGACCATGGCATGTCTGTGCTAGAACATGTGGTGGGAGTGGTGCAATAGCCCTGTGGACATAGGCCAGAGACACCAGCAGCTGGTGGTCAATGTGCATGTGCCAGGATGCACGGCCACTCCTGTAGTGGCAGTACCAGCCCCAGCACACAACAGGGTCTGCTGTCCAAACTACACCACAGCAGGCCATGTGCACGTGGCCCTGGTCAGGCCCAGGCAGGACATGGTTCCAGCGGACATATGTCATGATCAGGGGACAGTAGCACTTCAAGGTCTGTACCTGCATGTGCCCATGGAACCCCTGGCAGGCACAGTCAGCCTGTCCATGGCCTGAGGCACTGAACTGCACATCCTGCCAGGAATGGTCTGCAGCTGTCCAGCATTACCCGTATAAGGCAGCCACATGGCAGAACTGTGTGCATGCATACCCACACACTATGCAACCACACCTAGGGTGACCCCATACTGACACACACCACACCCTAATCAAGGAACCACACCCCTCACCCACAAACATGGTGACACATGTTTGGACCACCCTCAGCCTCTGGCACACCTGCAATACACCCTGTGTATATGATGATAATTGTCCCACATCCATGTCATCCATAACAACGACATGGTTCTGATGCACACGGTGACTGTAATGGGGTGCCACAATGTACTGCAGTGTAGAATGTAGTCAGGGGTAATGTGTACTGCATACATGTCAGGTAGTGTAGCCATGCAGCTAAGATGACATTCACACACCCTGTGCATATGATGATACCTGTGCCACATCCCTGCCATCCATAACATCAATGCAAGGACAGGCTAACAGTGGTTCTGATGCACACATTGACTGTGATAGAGTGCCGCAATGTACTGCAGTGTAGAATGTAGTCAGGAGTAATGTGTACTGCATACAGGCCAGGTAGTGTATCCTTGTAGCTATGATGCATCTCAGCTGTTAGTAACACCAGTTGATATCCCCATACTGTCATCCATTTGTGCTGTAGGCATACATGTGTCAGCAGGAGGATGGTCTGCAGTCATATTCCACAGGGGCATGTCAGTGTGGTGACACCATGGTCATGACATATGTGGTGTACAGTTGCACACGTGCTACACGTATGTATAACAGTTATTGGACGTGCGAACATGACTGGTGGTCTGCTGGTACAGGTATAATATGCACCCCTATGTCAATCCATCCACATACACACACATCCTGACTTGGTGACACTGTGTCTAGACCCCAAGTTGGGTTTATAGTGCTACTGACCTGTCTGGCTGTTATTGCACACACGACATCATCTGTAGGGTGAGGTGTGTACCAGGTCATGTGCTACATGCAGACCATCCACAGACATGTACAATATGGTAATGGGGGATGTAATGTTTGCATATGGTGAATACATAGTGTGCCATGCCATCATATACACAATGACCAACACATAACAGGTAGACATACATCTTAGAGACCTGGTTGTATAGTTGCTAACTAACTAGTCCATGTGTTCAATGTGTTACAGGTAGACTGCACACAGCACATGTGTAACTGGGCTGTATCCTGGTATCTGTTACCTGCATGGGTGATGGTGACATTGGCCACCTGAGAGAGGTACATGGGCCATATACCAGGTGTACCATGGTGTAAAGACAGTGTACACAGCACCCACATCCCCCACTGGATATTGTACACACTAGAACCCATCTTGATACTCTGACATACCCACTATCACACATTGGCCAAGATGCAAAAACAACCCATTCCATATCACAACAGTGGTACCACAGGGATATGCATATGATGCACACACCACAGGCATATTAGGGTATTGCATTGCGTTGCCACACTTATGGGTGACAACAATAATATCCATACTACTGTGTGGCGATGTGTATTGCAATAGGAGTATGTGGACTCAGACCGGTGTACCCTACAGATATGCACTCATGCACATATACACACACATGGTAGACCTCAATGGGATTCCCATGCCTACCGACCCTTTGGTGCAATACTGTTGTGATGGTACTGCAAGGCACATGTAGCTGTTAGGGAGTGGAGTGTAACAGGCTACATGTTACGTTAATGGGGTTGAGAGGCACCACACACTATACAAGTCATACAAATACGCATCCCACCCCCAGCCAAACATGTCCGCCCTGCAATACACTACCAAGTGTTGGAGATCCCATAACCAGGGCCAGTGGCAACATGGACACACAATGTTACCTGTACTACATCCCACCTGTATGATGTCAGGCTGTTATTGGTAACATATCATGCAGTACAGTCTGGCTCCCATGGGGAATGTATTATATGGAAGCCATCAACATTATGTGGCTTCAGATACACAGACACAGATATGCAGATACAGGTATACATATATATAATTGTATATATATATAGGTCTACTTCAGTACACCGACACGCCACAAAGCCGACACCCAAAACACTGACACCAAAAGACCGACAACACACAATACCGACAACGCACAAAACTTAACACCATAACACCTACACCCAAAACACCGGCACACAAAACGTAAACTACACATTATACACAACTATACATGCACTAACCTTAACCCAATCCCTAACCCTAAGGTCCGACACAACCGCACACTTACCCTACCCGCACCCTAACCCTAACTCACTTAACCCACCCCTAAACCTACACTCCATCACTATCGCACACATACCCGACCTGCACCCTAACTCACTTAACCCACCCTTAAACATATAGTCCGTCACTATCGCACACTTACCCTACCTGCACCCTAACCCTAACTCACTTAACCCGCCCCTAAAACTACAGTCCCTCACTATCGCACACTTACCTGCCCGCTCCCTAACACTAAATCCCTCACTCTATCGTACACTTACCGAGTCGCGCTCACACCTTGCCCATGTCCGTCGGGATCTCACCTTATCGGTCATCTGAGTTCTCAGTCTTCTCGTCTCCTTCTGTTGAGTGTCGGTCTTCTGGCATGTCGGTGTACTGAAGTAGACCCCTATATATATATATATATATATATATATATATATATATATATATATATATATATATATATATATACATATACATGTGACTACACATACACACGCAGTTATATGTACAGTACGAAACATAAGTGGTATGTGCACACAATATGGAACAGCCACTATGCCTACAGTTGACCCCTGAACGACTGGACACTGTATGTGCTACCCATACAAATGACAATCATTGCCTGTAACGTACACCCACAGAGAGGTCATAGGTGAAACAACACCCACAGGTTTACTATTACAGTTCTACATGCCATGCCATATAGCTGTTCAGACACTGACAACTATATCAATGGAGTGATGCTACAGTGGACCAGTTACACTCATACAGTTGGCTGGAAAGGTTCACAGCTGTTGCTGTCCAGGCCAAGCCATTCACATTGTACAATAGGAAAGACACACTGGGCCACAGGATACCTAACAATCAACAATATGTATGTATGTAATTCAGCAGCCTCTATCCACACACTGTATAAACACAGTAGGTGGTATAGACGTCTTATGACCACATGGGTTGCAACTGCTACATAACATGGCATAACTGACACCATCTTGTACACACCAACACAGAGAACAGTTTGTATGGCAGGGGGCAGTAGTCCTGCAGTACCCAGATCCATGTCAGTAATGTGTGTATATAGGTGAAGTATATGGTACAGTATATCCAGATACCTTAAGGCAGCTCAGCCCTGATACCCCCACATTTTGTAGCAGCCTAGGTCTTCTCAGGTGCTTCCCCTAGACTCAATATTACAGGGTTATATACCACTTCTACATTCACTGGGCTCTGCAGTGCATGAAGGCACACATATATTGTGTAGGTGGCGCCCACACATATATGGCCCAACCCCACCATAATGTGTGGGGCTTACAATGGCAGTGGACTGATGGCAGACATGGCAGTGTGTTATACTCCCAGCCCACTATGAATCAACCACCGACAACATGACATATGTGCAGAGCTTGGTATGTAGGTGATGGACAGAGGCTGGAATACAGACATATATGTGGACAACTATCGCCATACACTACACAAGGTGCAGGTGTTACAGGATAGTCTGCAACATACCCTTAGTCAGGGAATTGTTGGTATGGACGGCCATGGATGTAGCCATGTACTGGTAAAACGCAACACACACACTGCAAGTGTATTATCTGACACAAGACCTGTGTAGTGGACAGACAAGACATGATAGGCACAGCTCCAGCCAGTT
Organism: Protopterus annectens; assembly: GCF_019279795.1. NCBI lineage: Eukaryota > Metazoa > Chordata > Ceratodontiformes > Protopteridae > Protopterus > Protopterus annectens. Next base: position 492,160,115 of record NC_056733.1, on the reverse strand, counting down.
TGAGGGTAGGCCCACAATTGTGTGCTATGCAGGTGGGCTGCATTCCATGGCAATCTAGTATGTACACCCACACCCTGTAACACCAGTACTGTACAAAGCATAACACAACTCCACTCAGTCTGTCTGTACTTCCTGATCCTCCTACAAATATGTGGGTGCTCTAAGTGTGCTTGTTCTCCTGTATGGGGTTTTGCTACATGCTGTTGGTAGCACTGCTGCTCACACACAGAATGGATGCCCATCACAGAGGAGATATAATGGGACCGTGCACACATGATATGGGGATCAATAGTGGGTGGGTGCCATGACAGTGTTAAATGGGTGTAGTACACATGTGTAATCATATATCTGGCTACTTGGCTATGTATTTGTACATATATTCCCACCATAGTTCCTGGACATGAAGTGCAGGCCAACCCCAGCCCGTATGTTCCCAATGACGTAGTTGCAGGGGATGTTATGTATCTCTAGCAGGTATACTAGTAGGCTATTTCTACTGTCATTGGGATTGTCTTCACAGACATGGTGTGTCTGGCAGGTCACATCTGTTCATAACATGTGTGCCATTGGTTATGAATGACATCCAAAGGACATCAGTGTACAGTACTGCTGCTAGCATGTAATGCCACTGTGGACTGCAACAGAGATATTGGCCAATATATTTGGTGGTCTGACACAGTCTGTACAGTCCAGAGGTATACACATACACCCTTAGTGCTACACATGTGTACCATGCCTGACAATATGGATGTGGATGGCCATATAGATGGGTATAACACATAACGACTGGTACATAATGTCCACCATAGGTCATGCATTCACATACCCCTGCCTGTCCTGTAATGGTATGACACCTGGTACAGGGGTGCAATGGCCACATACTTCACAATAGGTATTGAGATACATCTGCACTGCATCCCACTGCCCTGTCTGACATACATGACTGTTAGAAGAGGTCCAGCAGCGGGACATGTGGCTAGTATCTGCACATAACATCCCACTGGGTAGGTACACTCAGCTGCTAGGCATGTCACAATGCACTGTGCAGGCTGCAGGCAGACTGGCTCAACACTGGCCTACACCTCCCAAGGGGGAATGCACATGTACCTGCATATAAAGCAGGCCCCACAGGCATGTCACAGTACAGGGTAGGATACACCTGTGTGACAGTGCATATCCACAACCAATGTGAACACAGCCACAGCTGCATATGGTGAGCTAGCAAGGTATTACAGTATATGGACTATGTGTTCAACACCATCCTCATATGTGTCACTCACAGACTGGCCTACATGCAATGGCCTGCTACACAGTTTGGTCTGGTGGCTGTCTCTGGTATGGGACATGTGTGTTTATGGCCTACAAACATGTACGCCACTACCCTATGATACAGTGGGGCAGCATGTAACATCTCATAGTAGGGGAACTAGAACAATGTCACCTACCACAGTCTGTACACAGGCTAAGGTACATATCAGCACTCCACACACTGTCGACATTCACCATAGGTACACAGACATCAGTACTGTACAAACATCCTCAGAATGTGCAGGTAATGTAATGCAATGTAACTCCTACTGTACATAACATGTGTAGCAGTCAGATATATCAGTAGCTTGTTCTCAAATATGATGTCACAAAGTATGGTGTACAGCACATATGCACCACTTCATGCATGACATATGCACAAAGGTTGAGAGGTGTGGCTGGGAACACATACATAGGGCCAATATTGACATGTTGCTGTGATGACCACATACATTTTCTGTTGTTACAGGGTTGTTGCAACATATGTCCTTTGAGGGATATGACGTCTGTGACTACCACAGCTTTCTCCATCGACTGACTGCAATCCTCACACTATCTTTAGCAGTCAACAGCTAGATGCTCCATGGGTGACACATGCAACAATGGACACAACACTGCCCAGGCTGCAGATGACCCTACAGATGGAGGTTCCCTATCAACATGGAACTGACATGGCAGATATTGAGACATGTACATCAGCCATATCCACACAAACACTGTGAAAGCAACATTACTCCAAATGCAGTATAGCAGCACTTACAGTCTGTAGTCAGGTAAGGCACATCCACTTCCACAGTGTATGTTGTTAGAGGTACACTGCAATCCATCTGGGATGCTGTTTGGCACACAACCGATCTAGTTCCTGCTCACAGTGGGTGAAAAGGGCGAACACCACCATGATGTTCCTGGGTATTGGAGTGTGTTTCCATACAATTGACAATGGGGATGTTACCACAGCTGTTTCTCATTCAATCAGCTAGGGGAGGGCTGCGATTCTGGCAGAGACCATCAGCTGATCATGAGAATGACTTACATAACACATGCTGCTGCTTAAACAAAGCAGGTATAGGTCTCCACGTCCATTTGAGAGGGGGTGGGGGATGCAGACAGAGGCTAATACATGTTAGGGAGGGGTGGGAGGGTAAAACTGAGGCATGATTGTGTCACACACCTAGCAGCACAGGGTATCAAACCCCTGACGACTATGTAGTGTTAGCACAGTTCTTTGCAATTATTGGATGTACCACATGGTTTACCTGTTGTGGAGCACTTAGAGCATATATGTGATGGTGACTGACATCTGCAGCAGGGATACAGTAGCTGCATGGTAGGTTTCATACACATGCCTGTCTGCATGAACAGGTGCCAGCGTCAACACAGCCACACTCTCACAAGGACACAGACACACAATGATACACGTGGCAGGGCCAGGTGTACAACTCACTGGTAGTGAGATTGCCACATCACATCACTGTGCAGGTATCCCATGCACCACACAGGTCATATGGGGGCTGTATGGGCGAAGGGTATGGGAAGGTGTCTGACATCAGACAGCATGCTGCAGTATGCCCATGGGGTTTGTAGGGAGTGTGGATGTAAACATCTGCAGCATGCAACACACACACAAACACACAGGGTGCCACTACTGACATGCATATGCGCATGTCTGCACAGGTGCGTGGTGTTTGACTGCACCAGACAGCTGTCCATGGCTAGGCGATGGATGTACCTTGGCATCTGGCCACATGACGATGGTCTGCATTGTGGCTTAGGGATGTAGTGTCTGCATTTTCCAACACAGGTGGGTATTGTGTCCCCTATCTGGTCACCTGGGTGACTACTGTGTGTGGGCAATGCTGTACATCACTTGCCATGTCTGTGTTCCTTCATCCATGACATGGACGGCATCTGGGATGTGCACACCTCACACATACATGTACAGTGACATGTGGAACTGTACTTGGGGTGTCCGGCCCATGTTGTGAACACAGATTATCATCAGATGTGCCAGTCCTGCCCACCTGTGGCGGGAGTTGGTAATGGCCAATAGCTTTACCCTGCACCTACATGGTGTGCATGCTATCATCATTTCTTGGTGTCAATGGCATCTGTCCATGTGAGCATGTTGTCAGACATGGTATGTCCATTGTGGGTCACATGTGATGGCACCACAGGTGGTGCAGTTGTCCAGTGGAGAACATGGAGGAGGTGCACTGTGCACATATTTGCATATTGGATAGATGGACTGGGTGTTATGCCCTCTGTGGCACACCGCTGTCACTCCATAGTTACTATCAGTGGCCAATATGCAGTGTACTACTCACATATTGGCTGTTACCTAGGCATGTGTGTGGGTATGGCACATGGGTTGAGAGTGTGCTCTGGGTAATACAGGGGTTGCTAACTGTGATTGCCTGGCCTTGATGTCACATGTCTGGATATGGCTCTGCACCCTGGCCTCTTAGCCATATCACATGTGTTATCCCTGTACAGTAGACATTGTGATATATAGTATGGCCACCATATAAGAAATTTGCAAAACCCGCTCCACATTGGCTACAGGTGTCACACAGTCACAACCACCTCTACAGAGGATATGGGTTACAAGCACATACACCTGTCATATTTGGGAGTAGAACCCCTACCTAATTACTGTATAACACTACAGCACTACACAGTTATAATACGCACCATGGATATTACTGGAGTTGTCATTGCCTAAATAAGTATTTCACATTGACTGACATCAGAAAGATTGCCAAAGTAGGGCTTTGAAATGATGGCAAGAGACTAGCCTAAAATGCATTGTTCCCTACATTGACAGTGACACACGCAATTCATCCAGAACTGCCATGTGTGGGGATGGAACCCAACCATGCTTCTAATTACAATACAGCAGTATGCAGTTACAGGACATGCTCCGGTGATTACTGGTCAACAACCTTCCCAGAGATGTATTTCTAGGTGCATGACATTGGCAGCCTTGCCAAAGTTGGGTATGTGAAATGTAAGTGGTGTGAGTAACCTAAAAGCATTGCTCTGTACACAGTCAGACATGCATGCACACACAGTTGGCAGGTTGGAGGCTAGAACTCCCAGCTAACTCTTTAGTTACATTATGGCCATATGATGTTACAGGATGTGCTATTGAGATTACTGAGCTATGATTGTCCCAGAGGTATATTTTCAAGTTGTGTGACATCAGCAGCCTTGCCAAAAGAGGGTATGCAACTTGAAAGGGGTGTGAGTAGTGTAAAAAGCGTTGCTTTCTACACAGTCAGTGACAGACAGACACACACACATATGCACACACAGACTCACACACACACAGTTGCCACGTCAGAGGTTTGACATCCTACCTAACTACATTATCACACTATAGCAGAATGCAGTTACAGCATGTGCTACAGAGATTACTGTACTACAGCTTTCCCAGGGGAGTATTTCTAGGTTGGTGACATCAGCAGCCTTGCCAAAGTTGGGTATGTGAAATGTAAGGTGTGTGAGTAACCTAAAAGCATTGCTCTCTACACAGTCAGACATGCACGCATACACACACAGTTGGCAGGTCGGGGGCTAGGACTCCCAAATAACTCCTTAATCACACTATGGCTATATGATGTTATGGGATGTGCTATGGAGATTACTGGGCTATGATTGTCCCAGAGGTGTATTTCAAGTTATGTGACATCAGCAGCCTTGACAAAGGAGGGTATTTGACTTGTAAGGGGTGTGAGTAGCCTAAAAAGCATCGCTTTCTACACAGTCAGTGACAGACAGATATGCACACATACGCACACACAGACTCACACATGCACAGTTGCCACGTCTGGAGTTTGACCTCCTACCTAACTACATTATCACACTACAGCAGTACCCAGTTACAGCATGAGGTATGGAGATTATTGGGCTACAGCTTTCCCATGGAGTATTTCTAGGTGGGTGACATCAGCAGCCTTGCCAAAGTTGGGTACGTGAAATGTAAGAGATGTGAGTAACCAAAAAGCATTTCTCTTTATACAGTTAGACATGCACGCATACACACACAATTGGCAGATCGGGGGCTATAACTCTCAACTAACTCTTTAATCACACTATGGCCATACTATGTTATGGAATGTGCTGCAAAGATTTCTGGGCTACAATTGTCCAAGAGGTGTATTTCAAGTTTAGAGACATCAGCAGCCTTGCTAAAGGAGGGTATTCAATGTGTAAGGGGTGTGAGTAGCCTAAAAAATATTGCTCTATACACAGTCAGTGACAGACAGACACACATACGCGCACACAGACTCACAGTTCCAACATCTGTGGTTTGACCTCCTACCTAACTACATTATCACACTACAACAATACACAGTTACAGCATGCACTACGGAGATTACTGGGCTACAGCTTTCCCAAGGGAGTATTTCAAGGTGGGTGACATCAGCAGCCTTGCTAAAGTTGGGTATATGAAATGTAAGGGGTGTGAGTAACTTAAAAGCATTGCTCTCTACACAGTCACACATGCACACACAGTTGGCAGGGCATGGGCTAGAACTCCCAACTAACTTCTTAATTACACTATGGCCATAAAATATTACAGGATGTGCTATGGAGTTTACTGGGCTATGATTGTCCCAGAGGTGTATTTCAGGTTGCGTGACATCAGCAGCCTTGCCAAAGGAGGGTATTCGACTTGTGAGGGGTGTGAGCAGCATAAAAAGCATTGCTCTCTACAGTCATTGACAGACAGATATGCACACATACACACACAGAGACTCAAACACGCACAGTTGTCTCATCTGGGGTTCGACCTCCAACTTAACTACATTATCACACTACAGCAATACCCAATTACAGCATGTGCTATGGAGATTACTGGGCTACAGCTTTCCCAGGGAAGTATTTCTAGGTGGATGACATCAACAGCCTTGCCAAAGTTGGGAAATTTGTGAAATGTAAGGGGTGTGAGTAACCTAAAAGCATTGCTCTCTACACAGTCAGACATGCATGCATGCATACACACACAGTTGGCAGGTCAAGGGGCTAGAACTCCCAACTAACTCCTTAGCCACACTATGGCCATATGATGTTATGGGACATGCTATGGAGATTACTGGACTATGGTTGTCCCAGAGGTGTATTTCAAGTTGCGTGCCATCAGCAGCCTTGGCAAAGGAGGGTATTCGACTTGTAAGGGGTGTGAGTAGCCTAAAAAGCATTGCTTTCTACACAGTCAGTGACTGACACACACACACACATATGCACACACCGACTCGCACATGCACAGTTGGGTATGTGAAATGTAAGGGGTATGAGTAACCTAAAAGCATTGCTCTCTAAACAGTCAGTGAGAGACAAACACACACACGAACAGTGACACACACTCACACACACAATTTCCATGTCTAGAGTTAAAACTCCTACCTAACTAGTTTATCACACTACAGCAGTACGCAGTTATGGGATGCGCCACAGAGATTACTGGCTTACAACTCTCCCAAAGGTATATTTCACACTGGATAACCCCAGCAGGCTTGTCAGGGTACTGCTATGGGGTGGCCAGTGTGTGCATGGCCCATACACCATTTATGTAGGGGTGACACACCACAGGTGGCCACACATGCAGTCATATGTCACAGGTGCATGTCTAGTACAACTTGCTGACTATGTCCTTGTACAGCCAGGTTGTGCAGCTGGCAAGTGGACCACATAGTCTGTGGTGCTGACAGGTACTGGTTGCTAATAACAGCAGTGTGTGAAATCTGCAATTGATGTGTTTGGGGCCCTTTGGCTGTTTGCTCAGAGGGACAGGTGGAGATGGCTCCTTGTCACAGTCACCCTCTTCCACACATCTATATCCATCTACCTTTGCCGTATTATGGTGTGTTGTCCTTACATATATATATATATATATATATATATATATATATATATATATATCTGTATTCTTATCCACTGTGTGTGCAAGGCATGAATGGTGCATACTGACATGTGTCTGCAGTAACTATTGCAACCGCTGGATATGTCTGGTCCACTGGTGTTTGCATACGTGGCCTTCATGGGTTTAAGTATGTGAGCCTGCCCAGTATGACCTTTCAGTATGTTGATGACTGGCATTGCCTTCATTTCTCTGAGTGTGTGAGAATGCCCAGTAAGGCCATCTGTTATGCATGTGTGGAGCATGCCCGGTGATTTGTACTGCACAGCTGACCTTTGTGTTGTACACCGACAGGTAGCATGCTGTGTCTGCAGGGTATCCACTGATCATTTGGCATTGACTGTTGCAACATGTCTGCATACCGGTGGGTACACCTATTTCTGTGTTTCTACACAGGATTGGGGGGCGCACCTGACTGTTACTGTATTTCTATGTGGGGTGGGGGGCACACCTGACAGTTGTACACATTTGCTAGGACTGTACTGGTATGTCCTGTAGTCCATTTCAGTCAGTAGTCTTACCCATCATGCTGGCTACGCCATACCGGTGTACTTCCGTTCTTATCTTTTGACTGTATACACGTTACTTTCTGACTTCCTAGCCATCACAACTGTCATTCCACTACCTGGCCTGCTGTAGTCTGTCTGTGTAGGCCTGGGTGGGGGTCAGCCATACCTCTCATTCAGAGGCCATAGTGTGGAATTTGTTTGTGTTTGTCTACACCTGTCCTGCTGGCTGCGACTGTTGTTGGGTATGTGACCCCCTTTCCTGACTGACATGTGTGAGTCACTTATCTTGTGGGTGTCCCAGTATTGTGGGTGGTGCTGCAGGGCTGTCTGTCAGATGCATGTAGTACACTGCCTTTGCATGGTTAGGCACAGGTAGTGTAATGTTTTGCATCCCTTTTACTGTATGTGAGAGTCAAAGAGAGGTGCTATTCCCTGGGTCCCTCCCATGTCAGTGTATGTAGTATGAGTTGCCTCATTGCCAGGGCCAGGGCATACTGGGCATGCCTCCTTCTACCTACTGGAGCAGGCTCAGGTTGTTCCTCCTCTGAGTCACTCTGTGCCTGTCCAGGACTTGGCATTGGTGGGGGGCTATATGGCCCTGCCCCTTGCTGCTCCTGCTGCAGCTGTTTCCGCAGGATCATATTGTGTAGCATGGCACATACAAGGATGATTTGGGTACATGTAGTTGGTGACTACTTCAAGGCTCCACCAGATGTGTCCAGACACTGGAACCATGACTTGAGCATCCCAAACACATGCTCTATTATGATTCTTGTTTGTGAGTGTGCCTTATTATGGAGTTCTTGTTCGTGTGTGTGTGTGCGTTTCTGATGGGTGTCATCAGCCATGGCTCCAGTGCGTATCCAGCATCCCCCACTAGGTGATCATGTGGGATGTCCCCATTGGCAAATTTCTGGTACAGCTGCATCAGATGCCACATGTGGGAATTGTGATAACTTCCAGGGCAGCCAGCACACACACTCAGCATTATGACCTGGGCATCGCACATGACCTGGCAGTTGATGTAGCGGAAGCCCTTGTGGTTGATGTAGACCCTACCCTGCTCACCAGATGGTGCTTTGATGTGCATGTGCATGCAGTCTATTGCACCCACTACCTCAGGGTATTCTGCTATTTGGTGGAAGAGACGCATACTGCTGGCAAACGCCTCATGGGTGAGGGGGAAATATACGTGCTCATCGACATGTGCTGCCATGGCATCCAGGAACTGGTGGAGTACCCTGGATGCTGATGCCTGAGAAATCCCTATCATATCCCCAGTTGGCCTTTGGAAGGTACCTGTAGTTAGTATTCTTAGGCCTACACATATCGTCATTTCCACTGGGATGGGTTCCACTCTGTTAATTCTGTGTGCCAGGCATGGCCGGCTCAGCTTAACAATCTGCTGTAGGAGGTCCCTGTCCACCCTATAGCACTCCATTATCTCCAGCTCATGTAGCCCTTGGTAGGTTACCCTGGGTCTGTACACTCTTCTCCATCTCCTCACTGTGGGTTGGTCGGCAGCATTCCCATCCTCACCACCCTCAGCCTCTTCCACAAGTTGTATGGTAGCTATTGCAGCCTCTAACATTTTGCTGTTGTGAGTGTTAAAAGTTCCCTGCTTGTTTACACCAGTGGTGTAGGGTGTGGGAAAAACTGGAGGGGTAAGTGTTTGCATAGTTTATAGTGGCGTTCTGAGCTGGGCTGCTCTGCTGCCTGTGGAATTGGCTGGTTCAGATACATTTCACCTGGCAGCACACCTAGTACTCCTTGATTAAATTCCTACTCCTACTTTCCCTTCCTATTGCCCTTATGATTCATCCCAGGGGCACGACACACAATTGGTGTACTGCAATGTGCACACTGCTGCTATTTCCTGGGTTCACTTCCTTTATCTTCCTGTAGATCCTGTTGCGTGGCACACACACCAGTTTACACTTTGTCATGCATGCTGGGCAGGTGTAGACACACCTCCTGGCTTTGCTAAGCTAAGCTGGATGCAACCCCAAGCCACAGGGCTCCAATCCACTGACAGTATGCCTGACACTCCCACACATGATGTCACCTACCTCCTAGTCTTGCACTCAGCTATTCATACTCATACACTGTTGTGACCTGCATCACATGCTGGGGAAAATCGGGATTCACTATCCTTGCCCTCATTTTCATAGATATGCCTGCTAATGCATAGTTACATGTATCACACTGTGCCTCCCCCCTTAGCAACCACTACTCACTGGCCAGGTTGTCTTTTGCCTGCTATTGACTTGCATGGCGGAATACTGATTTTAGTTAGACTGTTTGTTTTAGGTTTATTTTCTTATTTCCCCGCTGGTCCCGTTTGCATGCTTCAATGGCCACGATCGATGCACATATCATAAAAGGTGTATTTTGTACATTTGGCATTGTTTGCAATGCCAATGGCCTTCTACTTAGCCATTAGCATGCTTCCCCAATGATATGCAGCCTTTATTTGGAGCTATCATAGCTCTGTTTTGGAGTTTGCATACCGTACTCCGTTACTAACTGAGTACATTTCTGCATATTATGCTAGTCCTACATGCCCTGATTGATGCTTCTTGGATAGCAGATTTTCCTCATTTGCATGGTTTTCACCTGCAAATGGGGTGATTTGCATATGGGGGCTGGGGACGTGCAGCACTAGTGCTACAGCACTCGCGCACGTCAGACGTGCACGTATGTGGATCGCTCGACCACCATATTGGCAATTTTTCATCTTACACTAATCATGCATGCCGTGCAAGCTTTTGAGAATCCAGCTGTATGTCAATATTCATAGTGGTATTCATGGGTGCTAAGACAATTTCATCTATTTATATATGGTTTTATATGATCAGATTACATAATAGATGTAATAGTTATTGTGGAACTGTCAAATATTTTTTCCTGTAAAAGGATTAGCATCCATTTCTTATGCTGTTTTGAAAACAATCACTAGCAGAAATACAGTAGTTTTGATAAGTTTCACATCAAGTAAAAAGTAAAAATTGGCATCTAGGAACATACTTTGATAAATTTCACATTAAATATAAAATGCAAATTGCCATCTAGGATCTCTCCTTACAACCAGCATGTAAACAAGCATATCAATAATAAAACCTATTATAAAACACAATACCAGCAGGATGGGGTTTACTTAAGCAACAAATCTCACTGGAGTTTGTTGTATGATAAAAGTATTGAATGTCACTCTCTTAACAAAATGTATTGCTATAATAAAGATGAATGTAAAATGATATTTAAAATATTTTAAACAGATATATTGTATGGTTAAACCTTTATCTCTTTGGTGATATTTGTCTAAGTAGTATAACAAAATTCTGCATTGAACATGCACATACCAGAGACATTGGAGTACATGCAGACTTAGCAAACAAATGTTGACCCTGCTATTGATGTACAACATACACTGTCCTGTAAAGTACTTGTATTCAGGATTGGTTATACCTAGTCATGACAATACAGTGATTCATAAAACTGACTAATGCAACTGTCAGAGATGCAAGGAGGCAAAATTGGGTTCCTATCACATTGTCGAATTATGACAATGTCGAATGGCTAAAATGTCGAAAGTGCCGTTTATCTAAACTGTTCTTGTGGGATCATGGTACAGTGAGGATCAGAAAATTTGCCCTTTCCTCACTGTAGTGCAATCTCGGAGTTGGTATATATAATTAGCTGGGGGTGGGGAGGGCTCAGCACCCCACAAGAACACTTTCGATAAATGGCACTTTGGACATTTTAGCCGTTCAACATTGTCAGAATTCGACAATGTGATATAGACCGGGCAAAATTGCTTATGATTCTTTTGAATTTATTACACAATGTATACTACAATTGTCAATGTACCAGTATTGCTTCTGGGTTGGTATTCATGGCAGAAAGCAGTTTATAATGTTTTTACATTCTGATTTGACTATGAACAGAGGTATGTGTGCATACTATATTAATATGGAGATCCCATGCAGCATTTGTTCCAGTGTCTGCAGCAGTACTGTGTCACTACTAGGGGCTGGGGCTGGGTGTGGTTGTGTTAGCTGTAGATGTTGTTAGTAGGTTTCTTTTTTCTTAATGCAGCCATATTGTGCTGCTCAGTTGTGGTAGCTGAGCCACATAGCAGTGTGAAAATGGGATCTGTGAAGTCATAGTACTACGACACCTGTCTGAAGATGGCCCAAGTTCCATAAATTAGCCTTTTTGACCACACTTTGTGCAGCTAGAGTATGTTTTTTGTGAATTGCATACAATCCTGGGACGAGGTAATTTGCATTTGTGAGCCATTCAAAGAGGGCTATGCACAGTGAGATAGTAATACATGCAATGCCTTACAGTATTGTGTAACATTCTCATGAGCCACAGACAACTTTGTTATTATATTATGTGGCAAAACAGCCTTGGTCTGGGTTTACGAATGACACTGTTCTTTAATTTTATTTAGTTGTCAACCTAGAAAAATGATATTTTAAGTGCATTCATTTGCTTTATATGTTCACATTCAAATGCACATATAAGTGCAACTTTTGCAGCTGACAAAAATGAAATATTTACCTAATTAGTGTAAGTTCTAAAATTTTGTTTAAAGCTGGAGCAGCATTTTGCCATGGAAAGCTGTCCCTTTCACACCCACTCCTCTGCTATTCATACGCACTAATACCAAGATCACTGTACTGCTGATTAAGGGCAGTACTTCAAAGGAATGCAACCAATGGATTATTATATATATTTTCCTGACATGTACACCTCACCTTATGGTTCTGAGGATCATAGTTGTTGTCACTCATTTTTAACAGAAAGCATGTATTACAGCATAAAATGGGATTCCTGTTAGGGTAAGCTGCTTCTTTCTTTGCAAACCTACAGAAGCTACTCTATTTTTATAATTGTATTTATTTTTAAAAAATCAGCCATTACCCTTTTTGTCAAATCTATTTGTTTATATGACACTTTATCCACATAGATAAACCAATAATATCAAACTGTTAGAAACCCATTTCAACCAATCAGATTGCAGAAATCAGGGATATTTAATGCCTGTATTTTATAATATGAAGTACATAATCTTTATCTAATTTAAGCATTGTAAGTGTGGAATCAGAAAAGCACTCATTGGTATGTTATCAGTATAACTGAATAATTCTTCAGTAAAAAGTTAAATGGTACACATGCCCTTGATTCTAAAAGAGCGGTATCATTTTCAGCATCAACATTACAATGTAGTTAATGGCAAACTAAAGTCCTAAGAGCCCGAGGAAGTCAATCTTGAGGGATGGAGGTAATAATAACACAGGAACATTTAACTGCTGAAATCTGGCTTGATAATATCCAGAATTGTTTCCCTAGATACTACAGAACGAGTCATTTACAGTTCTGCTAACTCCATATAAGGGGGCAAAGCCTTGCTAAGGAAACATCTATTAAAATAATTGGATGCACTGTAGGGTAAGCCTGTCTTGCATTTGCTCAACTGCAGTTTCAGAAAACAGCTTTTTCACAGCTGATTGAAAAGTAATGGTATTTTATTGGTCATAGTGGTCCTAATGCTCATGCAAGAGTGCTGTGTGTTGTTAGAAAAGTTTTCAGTTTTCCTCACTACCATGTGATTAGGTATCTTAGTATATATAAAATCAGTAGAACTACGTCCTTCACATTGGGGTTGGGGTGGAGGTAGGAGGTGGAGGAGGTTGCACATAGCAAAAATACTTTCTTTCTGAGCTTTTTTCATGTTGTATTATATTCGGTTTAATAAAAGTGTGTTTTGTAAAGCAGGCAGCAGTACTGCAACTCCAACGTGGTTACTAAAAGCTAAAGATATGCTTCTGCATGTGGGCCATGGAGGTCTTTGCTCTTAAAAAAAAAAACAGCTTGTTTTCTAGCTGATCAGATGGCCGTGCAATGATGGCCTTCAAACACTTTATCTTTGAATCTTCATAGCAGGCAGATTCATAATGGATAGGCAAAGTATTTTAAGAACTTGTTGAGATTATGCAAATAAAGCAAACTAAGAAATAGTTCATTAATGTAGGAACTCTTCAGAAAATTGCATAATGTATACAATCACTTGTACCATGGCATGATGATATTTTACCAGTGGGTATCATGTGGTTTCAGAAATGTGGCATTGTACCAAGTAATAAGCATTTTCCTACTGAGTGTTTCAATATTTGAAATCCTAAATTTGTTTCACATGTTTAACTTTTATTAATCTACTGTTGTCTAACTAAAGCAGTTCAGCTTGCCACAAGTCCTCTGCAGTGGTAGATCAAATAAGTATGTGTCAATAAAGTAACAAACACAAGGCATCATGTCAAAACATAATGATACATTACAACATTTTACACAGTGGAGTTGGTTATCAAATTTACAAATTAATTCAAACATGGTCATCAATATATACTGAGCTGGAAAGGCATGGATGCAAGAGGTTTAAACAATTACCTGAAAAGCTACAGTAAAGCTATATGCAATATCACGACTAACCATCTAGAAGCAATAAACTGAATTATAAAAAATAATGGATTAAAGCATGGTATAGATAAAGTGGAGATGGCAGAGGCTTGCATAACGTTAACACATAGGCTAGAAATATGAAAAGACATATGAATGCAACATGAATAAAATAACTTATTTTTAAAGATGTGCATTAAATAACAAGAGCAGAAAAGTCCAGGATTTTCATAAATGATGTAAAAGGGATATAGTTTTCATATGCTTAGAATGTATCCTTATAAGGATTCAAGTATAATGTTCTGATGAAAGAAAATGGTAACACGATTTTTATTTCTTCTATTTGAAATATAACTTCAAGCGTGACAGCACTTAGATAACTAAAAGGCTTAACAAACTGGCTACATCAAACTACTTGGTTTTATTTAAAAATACATCTGCAGCCCACAGTTCACTCCTACTCCTTCAGACCTGCATGTCATACTTTACATTGAAATGTCAATAAATGTTTTTCCAGATGAATAGGAATTTCTTATTTTCCCTGAAGAATATTGGTTGTATACATCTCACTGTATTATCAGCCACTCCTTCCACTAGCACAGATTGCTTTATCATTGTATTTTAAAAGGTTTCCTTTTATGTAAGCCCTTAAGATCTGTTGTACTGCATGTTTTGCTCAGGATGTACTTGCTTTAGTGTTCTTTACTCGGTGTTTTCTCCAGCTGCCTGTAATATGTCTGCTCTGTTGGAGTGCACAGACTAGGAGAAAGTATGGAATGGAAAAAAGCACTTTAAATGGATTTAGCTCAGTGCAATCTTGAAGATTAAGATATATAAATGAGGGGGTGAAGGAGGCTTACTCTGCTGCAAAATAGGTTGTTTTACTTTTTTTTTGCGTCATTCATATTGAATACAAACATTTACATTGCATGAATGAACACTTCTGTATATTTTACACAAGCGATTTTGGCTTTGATGCACCATAATTATGACTACTTCAGGCCTCATTCTGTGCTTGTTGATGCTTCTGTTTCAGCTGTAGTTGTGTGCTCCATAATAGATTATGCCTCCCAATGTACTACTTTGCATAGCTTTTGCTGGACAGCAGCTGCATAGAACATCATACTTTTTTTTTGGTAAATTATATTTCACCATAACAATTTAGCTGAAAGAGTAGGACCATTTATTGCATGGTGTTCAGTTCATAAGCATTTTCATGACAGTCTGTCTGCAGCAAGAACACATCCTACATCTACATTTACTTGATTTCAGTTTCAGGAAGTATTTTTTCTCTTCTTAATATCACAACTGATTGAAAATGAATAGGCTTGTTTTGCTCATGGTGGCATCAATTCCTATGAGATGACCACTGTGTGTTGATAGTAAAGGTTTTCCACTTTTATAAATGCCTACAGAGTTTTAGTATATAAGCATCAAGAACAGTGGGGCTTTGACATGGGGTGCAGTGGAGTTGCCCTTTGCAAAAATGTTTTCATGCTTTTAGTTATTTACAAGTTATGCTTTACTCAGTTTAAGAAAATTGGTAAACTATAACTTTTATTTGATTCATTCACTCTGACACAGAGGAACCAAAGGACACTTGCAAGGACTTCTTTAGACAATTTTTTTAAAATAGACCAGACAACAGTTCTAAAACATATTCAGAATATCCATTTTATTCAGCTTGCTGTGCGATGATGATCTTCAAATGCATTCTCTGTAATTCAGAAATACAGTGGCCATGATGACGGCTAGCACTTCTCTGTTTTCTGTGCATGTACAATAAGCCGCTCTGCTCTTTAACAATGAATACAGCTAGGCAAGAGTTTGTGTGACAGGCTGCTCCTGTCTGTGGTCACAGCAAGGACTGTGTAAAGAACATGTACAAAAATAATATGTCCACCATCCTTTATGGCGAGTAATACTGCTTATCTGTGTTTCACATGTCTTGAAGGTTCTCAGAGTGATCTCTTCCATGATCTCTTCCTTGTAGTTGGGGTAAGACAAGGAAGTTATATGGTAGTCTTACCATGAGGATTTGATTTTCTGATCTATGTTTTGACCAAGTGATTTAGCTATATATGTGTGTGCAGACAAAGAATGGGATATCTGAAACAAATGTAGAAATTCATGAAAAAATTGCTGCTCAGACATATAGACATAACACCTGTATGCCATCTGATGGAATATATATGATAAATCTACCACATGCCTATCCTGCAATAATATGTACCTTAAAACTGATGCTCCAAACTGAAATGCTTAGTGTAATAGAGAATATATGCCCCAAAAGTGGAATACATAATGGCCACAGCCCCTCCAATGTAGTTTATTAATGGTTTAACTGCTCTATATTCATCCCCAGGTCAACAAGCAGAGCCCAAACAAAAGTATCGTTAGCAAGTGTAATATTTGGTATACATCACTTCATTGTTTTTCTTTTTTTTTTGTTATTGTTAATGATTGCGAGGTGTTCAGAAGCATAACTCTCAGCTCACCTTAAATCAGACAGTGTCACATTTAGAAAATGATTGATGTTCTTCATCTCACATTGCTGCAGTCCTAACAATTGGGTAGTCCGCTGTCCTCGGTCGGCCCGAATATCAAAGTATAAGGCTGACGTCGGTCAGGGCGCATTTGACTGACGTCAGTACGTCAGGGTACAAATGCGCATGACCAGCGTCATATCCTCAGTCTTTTTTGCCGCATGGTCCGATGCAGAAGCAGTATTGCAAGTGCCGGTTGGCGTTCTGAGATTTTTCAATTTAGAAGTTTCAGACCGGGTTCAAAGTTGGCTAAGTACCCCGTTGGGGAATATTTTATTTTTTCTTGCCTCAGTCATTTACCGGATGTCAGAAAAAGTTAATAATTGCATTTCTTGTGGGAAACAGATACCGCATAAAGATTATCATACTTTGTGTATTCCTTGCTTAGGGCCTGAGCACGACGTTGTTGGCTGTTGCTCTTGTGCTAGATTTAATGAACGCACTATAAAGAGGCGGTTGGATTGTGCGAGGTTAGTCTTTGGGAAGCGGTGTAACTATAAAATGCCGTCGGATGCTCCGACGCCCGCTTCTTCAAAGAAACGCAAGGACAAGGCAGTTAAGCCTAGGCTTGAAGAACCGTCTGTACCAGACGCCGGTTCTTTAGAGGTGTCGGTGGAGCCGGTGGCTCCACCAGAGGTTCCTTTGTGTTCACAGGGGGAGACCTTGTTATTACAAGATGTGGCCTCTCAAGAGACTAGTCAGGCTGAGGGGGCTTCTCATGTTACTATACTCCCCTCCCTTCCTAAGGTGGCTAGGCCCTCTCCTTCTGTTTCCAAGGCTTCCCCCAGGGGCAGGCCAGGTTTAGCTTCAGTTAGTGTTACCCCTAGCTCTTCAGGTACTGTGCCTAAAAAGCATATGCTTAAAATGGCAGAAGATTTGATTACTTTGATTAGGGGTTCTATGCCCCTCCTGCAAGCGGCCTAGGGTGGAGCCTGAGCTGGGGGTTTTGAGCAGGCTTCAGATGTTTCAGAGTCTTCGGCTGAAGACTTACAGGAGTACTCTCCTTATTCTGATTCTGATGTGGATGATTCTACTCCTTCTGCTACTCCCCCTGAGGATTTTTCTTTTCAGAAACTCTTCATTCCATGAGGGAGCATTTTAAGTGGGAAGGTCAGGACTTCTCTGATTCCAGAAAAAGGCTTAGGGAATTTCTGTTGTTACCCCAGCATAGGCCTTTGGCTATACCTCCTGTTTTGACTGTAGTGGAAGATGTTTTTATGGAAGCTTCTCTTAATCCTGATTCTTTGCCTCCTGCTCCTGTTAAGCCGGATAGGTATTACAGGGTGCCTGAAGCTCATAAGTATCTTTTTAAGAGTCCTAGGGCAGACCCAGAAACTATTAGCCATGGGCCTAAAGGGGTTAAGGCTTCTGTTGTTAAGAATCCGGTTCCTGCAGACAAGGAGGCTAGGGCCTTGGATAGATGGGGCAAGAAAGTCTATACTTCTTCCACTCTTGCTATGAGGGCTCTGAATTGCCAGTTTCACATGTTGAAATACCAAAATTATTTCCTTTCACAATTGAAATCTAAGGTTGATGCTCTGGCAGTAGGTATTGATTGTAAGGAGTTGCAAGATTTAGTGCACGTTTCTGAACAGGTGGGTAAGCATTCTTTGCAATGTGGTTTTGATGCTGTACAGGCCTCATCTAGGGTGGCTGCCACTGGGTCAGTTCTTCACCGGCACGCCTGGCTGAGGGATCAGAATTTGTCTGAACATGTTAAAACAAGGATTTTAGATGCTCCTTTACAATCTGACGTGTTGTTTGGTCCTCCTGTTGAGACAGTTTTAAAGAAAATGGAAGACAAGGCTAAGTCTATGCAGACTGTTAAAGATTTTTTGCAAGTCCAGCCTCCAAAGTTTAGTAGAAATTGGCCTACTAAGGGGTGGACGTATCCTTCTTATGATTCCCAGTCTAGGGGTAGATCTAGACGTGGTAAGGGCAGAGCTCAGGGCTCTTTCAGGCCTAGAACAGGAAGTTCTCCTGCACAGGCTTCGGGTGAGGGCAGGGGTCAGTCCTTTCGTAAGCAGACCCAATGACCTACCTTTTCAGCTGCCGGAGCCTGCTGCCTGGCAGCACCTTTGGGGACGGTTGGCACTTTTCAAAGAAAATTGGAGTTTAATTACCCAGGACAGATGGGTATTGGATATCATACACCACGGCTACAGGTTTTATTTCCATACCTTGCCTCCTTTCACAGGCATGCCAGACGTTCCTCCTCAAAGAATAGAGGCTCACAAGCAGGTTTCTCTGTTGCTCCAACTAGGGGCCATACAGCCGGTCCCTCTGCCAGAAGTGGGCCTAGGATTTTATTCTCGCCTGTTCCTAGTACCAAAGAAGGGGAACACGTGGAGACCAATTTTGGATTTATCTATCCTCAACACTTATCTGGACATTCCCAAGTTCAAAATGTTGATGTTGCAGCAGCTTTTACCTCTGCTGGGCAAAGATCATTGGATGGTAACTTTGGATCTCAAGGAGGCTTACCTTCATGTTCCTATCAGACTAAGTTGCAGAAAGTATCTGCGTTTTCGAGCTGGGACTTCTCACTATCAGTTCTCTGCATTGCCCTTTGGCTTATCTACTGCGCCCAGAGTGTTCACGAAAATTCTGGCTCCAGTGATAGCTTTCTTCAGACTAAAAGGAATACAGATCTATCCTTATTTGGACGACTGCCTAATTCTGGCTCAAGGAAGAGAAGAGCTCCTTCATCATTTGGAATATGTGATAGCAGTGCTAAGATGCCTAGGGTATTCTGTGAACGAAATAAAGTCCAGTCTAGTACCCTCTCAAGACATGTGCTTTCTGGGTGTGAGACTGAATACAGCATCCCAGATGGCCTTTTTAACCCCGGACAAACAAATGAGTCTATCACTTTACTTCCATCAACTATCTCATCAGTCCGGGCTGACTGCAAGGACAGTCCTTCAAGCCTTAGGGTTCATGGCATCTTGTATTCTGGTGCTTCCCAATGCCAAACTGCATATGAGGAAGCTACAATGGTATCTCAAAAATGTATGGACACAGCACTGCCAGGATCTGGACACTGTCATTCAAATAATACCTTGCATTCAAAAGGAATTTTTGTGGTGGGCTCAGGAATGTCACCTAAACAAGGGACTCTCTGTGACCCGGCCAGAGGCGAGTCAGATTTTAACGACAGATGCCTCAGACAAAGCTTGGGGAGCTCATCTCAATGGAAAGTGGATACAAAACAAGTGGCCTGTCAGACTACAACATCTACATATCAACATGAAGGAGATGTTAGCAGTCCAGTTTGCATTAATTGCTTTCAAGGAATTACTTCTTCCAGGGCAGGTGTTGATTCTAACAGACAACACAACTGTCATGTGGTACATCAACAAGCAAGGGGAACGATTCTTATCCTCTATGCAGGCAAGCAATGATTTTGTGGGAGACTGCTCTCAGTTTACAGCTCAATCTTCAGGCAAGGTTTCTGCCAGGAGCACAGAACTCCTTAGGAGATGTGTTGAGCAGACGAATTATGGATCCCCACGAGTGGAAATTGGATCCTCATGTATTTCAGAAATTGACAGTGTCATGGGGAACTCCAGACATAGATCTGTTCGCTTCTCCACTAAACCATCAGCTGCCAAAGTTTTGCACAAAAAGGTTTCATCCCACAGCTGGGAGAGTGGATGCTCTTTCTTTCAATTGGAGCAATCTTCATGTGTATGCCTTTCCACCTCTGCCTCTCCTCCCAAAGGTACTTCTGACAGTCAGACAGGACAAGCCAAGGATGATCTTAATAGCTCCGGATTGGCCTCGACAACACTGGTACCCATTACTGAGAAGTCTGGTATGGAAGCCTCCATGGCCTTTGCCTTCGATTCCACACCTATTGTCGCAGGAGGACAGCCATTTGCTAAATGTCAAGCTTCACTCTCTGCACCTAACAGCCTGGCATATTCTGTTTTGAACCATAGTGGGCCTCCACTTCCTCAGCATGTTTTGAATGTTATCTTGGAAGCTAGGAGGCCTAGTACAAGGAAAGTGTACGCAGACAAATGGAAGAGATTTTTGTTTTGGAGTGCAGCAAAAGATTTTGATGTTTCTGAGCCTAATTTGTGTGTGGCTCTTCAATATCTTACTGAGTTACTAGACAAAGGTTTGTCTTTCTCTTCTATTAAAGTTCATGCTGCAGCAATTTCAGCTCACTATGATTGCAACCCACCATTGTTTTCTCATCCTTTGTTCAAGCAATTTCTTAGAGGGGCAAAGAATATAAGACCCCCACGAAGAGCTCCTACTCCTGCTTGGGATCTCAATTTTGTGTTGGAGAAACTCACTCTACAACCTTTTGAGCCTGCAGCTACTGCTGAGTTGAAGTATTTATCATGGAAGACTGCTTTTTTGTTGGCCATTACCTCTGCAAGACGGGTTTCTGAATTACAGGCCCTTATGACAGTTGAGCCTTTCTTGATTTTCCATAAGGATAGGGTATCATTACGTACTAATCCTTCCTTTATGCCTAAGGTGATTTCTAGTGTGGCTTTGAACCAAACTATTCATTTGCCTACGTTTTATGCAAATCCCCAAACTAAAGGGGAAAAGATTTTGCACACTTTAGATGTCCACAGGCAGTTGCGTTATTATTTGGACAGAACTAAAGGTTTCAGGCAGTCTCAGCAGTTGTTTGTTTCTTTTGCTTTGAGTTCTCAGGGCAAGCCTGTATCAAAACAAACTATTTCTAAGTGGATTGGGTTTTGCATTGCTTTCTGTTATTCCCATCATGGCAAGGAGATTCCAGCTGGGATTAGGCCTCATTCCACTAGGGCTACTGCCACTTCAACAGCTTTTTGAGGGAGTGGCAACCAAGGATATTTTGGAGGCAGCTACTTGGAGTTCTGTACATACTTTCTCTAAGCATTATCACCTACCACTTTACTCTAAGTCTAGGGCTGGTTTTGCCACTGCTGTTTTGCAGGGCATTTTGGCAGCTCCTGCTTCCTTGTAGTTAGCCATCCTCCCTTATCTCTGCTTTGGGATTCTACCCAATTGTTAGGACTGCAGCAATGTGAGATGAAGAACATAGTACAGTTTTGTACCTACCATAAATGTAGATGTTCGAAGATCCACATTGCTGCAGTCTAATTTACCCTCCCTCCTTCCCCTCTGTTGTTAGAGGTGGTTGTGTGGGTTGGGTTGTACATTTTGTGTATATTGTATATATTGTACTATAGTTAGTGCAAGGGTGGTTGGTTGGTTGTTTGTTGTCTTTTGGTTTTGACCTTTCTTTTTGGGGTCTTCTGACATCTGGGGCAAGAAAAGACTGAGGATATGACGCCGGTCATGCGCATTTGTACCCTGACGTACTGACGTCAGTCAAATGCGCCCTGACCGACGTCAGCCTTATACTTTGATATTCGGGCCGACCGAGGACAGCGGACTACCCAATTGTTAGGAATGCAGCAATGTGGATCTTCGAACATCTACATTTATGGTAGGTACAAAACTGTACTTTATAGGCAGTTGATAAATGCCACCTAATATGGACCATAAAGTTATGTCTCTGTTTCTGGAGAACAAGCTACCCATGGTTAGACTCACATAATTGTTCAAAACACCACCAATAAGGAAAAAGCTTCACCACAAAGACCATTAAACTTTTTAAATTTTATTCTGGTACCTCAGCCTTTCATCTTCTTGGAATAAATTGCACATAAAAAATGGTCACATTTATACACCCAGTGCTCCAGTCAAACAATTAAACTACCCTAATTACCAAAATCAATTAACTAATTATCTTGAAAACATATTTTATACAAAATATATTTTCCTATTCTCAAACATAAATATAATACACATGAATACTTGAATATCTATATATGGATACTCACAAGGTCAAATTTGCATCCAAATTCATCCCTTTAGGGTACAATGTTCTATAGTTTAAAATCATCCTACATTAGACTCACATAACTCAGATTGTTTTAGCTGTCTATCTTTTGTATTTATACTAATGGCTTCACAGGCATAGCAAAATATGTAATAAAGCTTCTGCCAAAGTGGTGAGATTGACCTTACTGCAAGACTTTTATATACAACATACATCTATGCGCCATGTAGGTGGCAGTTCTGGTAACTGTTTAATAACCCACCAAAGACCTTTTATGCTCCTCAGTGACAAGCACTGACATTTTAACTATCTATTGCAAACTCTTTCTTGTTACTGTTCATTGTAGATGCCTTATTGACCCTCTGCCTGAACCAATCCCTAATGATTTAAATGTAGCCCACCTCACAGTAGCTTATTTTATTTATTTATTTCCAGTTTGATAACCGGGGTGGTCCATTGGGCTCAAGGAGCCCGTTTTTTAGTGGAGGCCTGGGGATAAAAGCTCCAAAATTACAAAGATACAATAAAATACAATAAAAATATGATAAAAAGTACAATAAAATGCAGTTATGAATAATCCTAGTATTATATAATATTTTAAACAAAATTGTAAGATGATACAGTGAGATGCAGCAAAATGATGTAGTGCAATAAGTGGAGTATAGGAGACTTGAGGATAGTTCATAAAGAACATGCATGGTAACAAAGATGGGTAGTGCAAAGTATGCAGAGTAGTAGGAATAAATACCTAAAAGTGGAGGAAGGGGAGAGAGGCTGTTGAGTAGTGAAGCAAGAGGCAATTGTTTATTAGAAAGAAGAACATATGTGAGAAAAAAACAATAGGGGGTAATACAAGGGGGGCGGGGGTAAAGTTAGTAGAGGAGTGTTGGACACAATTTGTAGAATGTTAGAGTCATTAGTTAGTCAAATGTAATATAGGTTTAGATGGAAGAAGTATATAGGGAGAGAGAGTACAGAAAGAAGGCTATGTATAGTATTTACACTATATACATTAAAGGTTTATAAGTTATGTTAGAAATATCAAGGGGAAGCTGTTGGGCAGAATAGCAAGGTGAAGAAGTATTTGATGAAGATCAAGTAAAAATGAGTTTATTAGGATTTGGGGGTCAGACAGCAATTACATTTCCAATTTTGGGAGAGATGAGCTGTAACTGTGGTGGGGAGAAGGGTATGGCTGCCCTAGGTGCAAGCTGTTAAGGGGCATGACTGGCAAATGCAGATTGTTTGGGAATGCAGTGCAAATATTGATTTAAGAAGCCATTAGGATATTGTGGTTGCAGTTTGGTCACATCTGAAATGGTAAAGAAACACTCATAGGTTAGTACTAGGCTAACTGCCTTTGCAAGCCATTTTAAGTCTAGCCAATTATCCCCGGTGAGATTCAAACCCTGTACCTTGTGTTTGTAAGGCAAACACCTTAACCATTAGGCCACCCAGTTTGTGAGTAAGTGTACCAATCAGTCTGTTACAGCTACAAGCGTAGAGAAGCATTTTATTTTTGGTTTTCGACTTTGTGAAGACCTTTTTTTGTTACTCCTCATCTCAGAGTTGTAGGATGGGGAATTTAGTCTGTGGACCTACACAGAGAACCAGATGACCTAGTAATTGTTTTGGCAGCTTATAATAGCCAATGCCCTCCTGTTTTGTAGACTATATTCATTATATTTATGTACCCTTGATAATAAAAACCACATACACACCTAGCCTTATCTGCCTCCTTCTGCTCTCCTTTCCAGCCTCTACCTACCCACTCTGTCCCGTGAAACACCTTGCAGCATTTTTATTATCAAAACAACCCTTCCAAATCTCACATACAATCAATCTATGTTTACTCATAAACAGTACATTAGCTGAACTTCCAACAACTGAAGCATGGCTTCTATGTTTCATGTAGAGCAAAGTGACCACCAGCATCCCAAGATCAAATGACAAAACCTGATTGGCTAAAATGAAAGATAAAATGAAAGAAGACATATCAGTACATTCTCAACTCTCATCAAATTACAGGGATTCACACTTAGTACATCCTATATAAGTAAACAGAAACACTTGTCTGATAAAACTCTTATTCGTATCAGCCTTCCCTTAGGATGCTTATTGCTGAACTTATACTTTCTATATTGACTGAATATTAAGTCTTTACAAACCAAATTATATTCATAATATGTATGTAAATACTGTGGTACATTACTGCCTTTTTTTGTACTATTTGCAAATTAAAGTTCATTAACCTTACCATAGCCTGAAAATAGCACTGACTAGTCCTCTGGCAACTTAGCTGCCTTTGTCATGATATACTGTAACAGTGTCTCACTCCTAACCCTGGCACCCAATGACCTTGTGTAGATGCACAGGGGTATATGTATTTTTTATCCTGTAACCAATGTCCAAAGCTACACCAAGGAACTGCATTGTAACTAAAATAAAAGGGATTATTTACCAACAGCCTAATGTAAGGTTTTGGATCATAATGTAGATTTTTCCAAATATTTGAACTCAAGAAGTATGTTAATGTGCATAAAGGGAGTACTCATCTTTGTACTGTATAAGCTGCAGTATGCTGTTAGGTCAGATGAACAGATTATTTGCATGAATTGGTCTGTCACTTAGCACAAATCATTAAGGCATTGAGCTATTTATGAGCTGCTTCCTGTATGCATGGTCTAGGATTTGGTTTATTCCCTCCATTTGCCTACTGTATGACTCTGAGTAAGTCTCTTATCCAGACACTGCTTCTGCATCACTCCTGAAAAGAGACACTTGGGTCCAGAGGGCTTACCTGGTTAATTCTGCTATATCTAGCAAGCCTCAGGGATGTCTACCAGTCAGCAGTCAAAGGGTATAAATCCAGCAAAGGACATACCATATAATAAAGAGGGGATATGGAAGTGGCTAGTGCTAACTTCTTCTATTTACTACTACCTCCTTTTGTAAAATGATGTGTAAAGTTTTGTCAGAACACTCAAGTAGCCTATCTATCTGAGGGTGCTAGAATTTTTTGACAAGTATTACATTTTTTTACAGTTATAATACTGCTCTTAGTAACTCTGCTGTGTTTTGCTATGTGCCCTTTTCTAGAACATTTGAAACAAATGAACCATCTTTCACTTAAAACTGCATCTTTTTTTCAGTGTCAGATCAGTGTCAAATGGGGCCCCAAAGCAGAGTAATGTACCAGGGCCCATCTTCCCCTCACAACTGTAAATGGGGCCCCAAGGCAGAGTAATGTACCAGGGCCCAACACCCCCACAACTGTTCCAGTGTCCCATTGCTTGTCTGTTTCTTCCCAGTTACCAAATATACTATTCAAACCTGTATGTATGTATGCACACTATTTTCTTCCTTACTTTTACAGTGCTTACAGATATTTAACACCTTTATTTCAAATTGTATAGCTACTGAAAACAAAACATAAGTCTCACACTTCAAACAGACTTGGCATGAGCAATGATAAACTTGTCTTCCCTTGAAACACACAATTGAAAATGCATCTGGGCAGTGACAGATTACATGTATATTTACATCTACAGACAACCCCCAAACCCAGCAATTATAGTTACATTGTTAATTACATCATTTCTAGAAGTCGGTGTCAGAAAATTAACAACATTAGTGACCAACGTCTCATATTTCACATTGGTTTCACACAGATAAACAACAGCCAAAATATTCCAGCTTAATTCTAATTCTCTCTCACTCACACACACACACACACACACTCACCAGCAGTTATAACTCCTTTGGTGACTGTGTACACCCATTGTTATGAAGAAATAAATTACATGTATTTTATTGGTTGTATAAAGATCATTTGCATCATACCATAAGAACCAGCCATGTGTCGCACACTTTAAATAGAGGAGTATTTATAAGAGCATAAGAAATATCAACCACCTAATAACATATGCTAAGTCAATATACACAATCACTGCAGAAGTAAAACTTCTCTGAATAATGACACATAAAAGAGTGCTATTACTAATGCAGAGGTTGCTGCTGGCAAGCAATTTTGCATTTAAGTGCTTCATTGTTAAATGCAGTGCCTGTGTTGCACTAAAATAGTGTGCTGGTGATATTGTCCAAACAAGATCAGCTAAGCACAGGAAATGTCTGGCATACAACAACAGTTTCATGATTATTAATCATTAGGGAACCTAGCACAAATTCCCAATTGCTCTAAGCCATTGCTTGATTAAGTCACTTGCTCGGTGTCACGTGGCAGGCAAATGACGGTGGAAAGTTTCAAATACGGAACCCAATAAGCACCTACTTAACAAGTTGGAGTGTTAGTCCTCTGTGCTAACTTCCAGACTAACAGATCTTAACTAAATGCAGAAATCCTTTACGATTTCATCCTGTAGAGAAGACTGCATCACAATAATATGTAACAATGGCTACATAAGGGATGCTGAAGATCAGATTGTTTTGATCATATCTAAATAATGCAGACTATATGACCTGTCAAATGTACAACCCTTTGCATTTACTGGAGGCT
Source organism: Protopterus annectens (assembly GCF_019279795.1). Lineage (NCBI taxonomy): Eukaryota > Metazoa > Chordata > Ceratodontiformes > Protopteridae > Protopterus > Protopterus annectens. The sequence goes on along the minus strand of NC_056733.1, from coordinate 492,132,991 downwards.
CTAAAGAAGGTACTGCAAAAATATAGCAAAAATTCAACATGTTTAGACTATATTACACAATGCAAGTCTATCCCGGCAGAGGGCTGCCTCCCAAACATCTCTGATGCTCAGGTGAAGGCTGCCCTCTCCAAAGCAAAAAACACTGTTTCCATGGGACCAGATGGCGTCCCAGGTTGCGTCCTACATGAACTCCAAGAGGAACTAATCCCTCAAATAAAACAGCTATACAATCTCAGCCTCACTATAGGATATGTGCCCACAGAATGGCGTACAGCAACAGTGGTCCCACTTCACAAAGGTGGAGCCTCTACGGACCCTGGAAACTATCGCCCCATAAGCCTGACTAGCTTAGTCTGCAAGACTATGGAGAAGATCATCATGGAGCTCATAAACAAAGACATTGGTGACCTACAGACACTAGATCCTACCCAGTTTGGCTTTGTCAAGGGCAGATCTTGCCTTTTGAACCTGGTTGACTTCTTGGAAACAGTCACCAAAGCCATAGATGAAGGGAAGGTAGTCCACACAGCCTATCTGGACATTGCAAAGGCATTTGACACAATACCCCACTCGAGCATCATAGATAAGCTATCCAGCTTAAATATAAACCTCTATGTCACAAGATGGATCACAAACTGGCTCAAAGACAGAACCCACAGAGTGAGAGTTGCTGGAGCCATGTCAGACTCGAAACCGGTCACAAGTGGTGTCCCACAGGGTTCTGTCCTGGGACCACTCTTGTTCAGTATATACTTTTCCGAGGTACAGGCAAATGTGGGAGGACTATGGCTCACCAAGTTTGCAGATGACTGCAAACTGGGCACCATAATCGACTCTCCAGCTGACACAAACATCCTTCAAAAAGGTCTCACAGGGACAGATAACTGGTGCCAGCGCCATGGTTTAAAGCTAAATGCCAAAAAATGTATAGTCATACCCTTTGGCAAAAACAATGTGCCCACAAATTACCACATTGGCAGAAACCCATTAAGTACAGAGAAAGTTAATAGGGACCTCGGGACCCAAGTTGATAGCAATCTCTCCTTTGAAAACCACATTGCCAAAGTGGTTAGAAAGACCTTTTACATAGCCCACCTCATCACGAAGGGTTTCACATCTAGATCATGAGAGGTAATCATGCCCCTTTATTCATCCCTCATCAGGCCCATCATAGAATACAATGCCCCTTTTGGGATGTACCTTACCCGACAACTGGAGCAATTAGAAAGACCCCAAAAGTATCTCACCAAGAGGATCAAGGGTCTCAAACAGATGCCATATGCTGCTCGGTTAAAAAAACTCCAGCTCTACTCCGTTGCATACCGCCTACTTCGAGGCGATTTATGCCGGCATACAAAGCTATGTCAAATCCAGAATTGATGGACATGCTCCACCTCAGTAAATCTAAATCCCTTAGAGCTACACACTCGAGGGACTTGAACCTCAGCACAGAAATAAATAGAACTTGCTGGAGGGACAGGTTCATAACCCCGACGCTCCCTTCGCTCTGGAATAGAATTCCAGTTCATGTGAGGCAGAGCACCTCACTGAATCTCTTCAAGAAGAATCTCAATAGGTGGATGGGGGATCGTAAGTTTGTCCCAGGGATTACTCCCGTGTCACTATTAGACAGAGGCACAGTAAACTAAACCTTAAAAAGGGCACAGTATACTCAAATCAAGGGGGTGGCGTAAGCCATACAGAATCAGGCTAGGCTTATAATTGCCCCAGGGCAGATAGCCTAGTATGAACCTATTAATGAATTAATTTATTCTTTAGTGCAGTAAATAAAGCAAAACAATTACAGCCAATATAAATGCTATAGTATTAGCTTTTGTTTAACAACCCACAAGTCATACACAAATCAAAAATATTACTGCATATAACATCAGTTATTTTTTTAGGGCAGTGGTTACATGGTTGAAGCCATCTGCATCTCATTTTTGACCTGTTTAGGTCTTCTCTGGCAGACTATTCCTAAATCCCTTTAAAAAAGTTACCAGAGGATGTTTTGCATCAACATGTATGGGTCTGGCAGTTGGATTAAGGCTCTTATCCCCTGTACCTAAAACAAAGGTTTTGTCTCTGACATGACCCCATGACTAAATGGGCCATTACACACACCTACTCAGAATGAATGAAAGCAAACTCCTCCTGTCATAATGCTGTGCAATGATTCCAGACACCTTCAAATACCAACTTCAGAAATACCTGCAGTTAGTTTAAATTCTGGTTTGACATCTTGCACCCATGCTTGCTCCTGATTTATTGGCTAAAAGAAGGAAGCAGTAGGACATAGATGTGAGCAAAGCAGAAAACTGATTAAAGTGACAGTACACAGTCACAGTAAACCTTAATTCTTAAAGCAATACAATCCTGTCACTCAAAAAAGTGAGAAAACATTTCTCCCTTTTAATTTGATGTCGTGTCAGGGGTTCCCCTGCCAACATGGGGCCCTAGGCAACTGCCTATGTCACCTAATGCTGGATGTGGCCCTGTGTTTTTTTTTTTTTTTTTTTAGATGTAGGCAAGGGAAATGCTTAGGAGAAGTTTTATTATCTGCTCTTTGTGCATGCAAGCCTACGATGGGGTTTGTAATTTCAGCTAACAATAAGGACTGTACTAAAACAACCAGCTCTTTAGAAGGCTTAGTGTCATTCTGGAATATATTTTAATATGCCTCTAAGAAGGGTCTTTTTAATTTGCTCTATAGCCAAAATTCTTACAATTGTACTTAAGTAATTTATATGAGGTTCAAGCAACAGTTCTGAAATATGCAATAAATCAGCCATTTGTGACGTTACTTGGTCTGTCCATATTGAATGTGCAGTTAGGAAACTTAATGGTCTGTTTCTGGGTGAAGCCTAAATGTTAGCAACAGTTTCTTGTTTCAGACTTTGGTACTTTTGTGTACTATCATTCTCAATGTCCATACAAGCTTATTGCGAGTCTAAGTCAAATATAAGGACACAATATTCTTGCCCACTTGGCTCGGGGCCCAGTTTTCTCCAGCTGCATATTTCTCAAAAGCTTTTAGATTCCACATCTACCTCTGCTCTGGATTTTGTAATTCCCAATAAGGTATAGGACTTGTATTAAAGTGGTTACCTTTTTATGGAGGCTCAGTAGTTGCTGCTCAGTGGCTATACTCCTCTTCAGAAAAGCTGTTTGATGAGCTACAGCAAAGTTCAACATAACTGTTCACAAAATCCTCAGTTGCTTCATGCTGGCCAGTATGTACCAGCTACACTATAAGCACATACTTAAAAAAAAAAGGTTACTAGTGGAGCCATCCGTTTTCACTGCCATGAGGATAGTTTTTTTCCAAACAAATTCACCATACAGATAAAAGGGTTTTTAAAACTTTCTCAAAGTAATACTTTTTATTGCCTTAAGGATGCCTTTGGCCAGAAAAATCCCCATAAGGGCAGAAGGGATTTAACAGTTCACCAGTTCAGTACTCAGGAGTTTCTCATGCAGTTTATCACGCAGATTAATAGATGATAATTTTCCAAGTCAGTGACTGCCATTTTAAGCTGTATATAGGAAGTCTTCATTCCTTTCTGGATTTGGGAAAAGAAAATATTTAGGTAGCACATTTTCAGATAGCTTGAATACATACTTTGCTGCAAAACTATTTCTGACAACTGCATTCATCAATGTAGCAATTTTCAATGTTTTCATTAATAAAAATGGTATTTGCTGTGATCTGACTTCCAGTTCATAGCCAAGATTTATTTACAAGGACAATGAAATATTTCACTTCTTGTAATAAATGTGTATTCATTTAAGCAGTGTACATGTCATGCTGGAGGTAATATGATCAGCTGTCTTTGGGCAATAAGCAGCACTGCTAATTAAATATGCAGGAAGCTATACCACACAACAGGACAAGCAGCCACAGTTCAAGCCACAGCATAGGTTCATAGCCATGTTGAGGTAAGGTGTTTCTCTATATATGCGCGTACATGATGTAAAGAAAGGAGTGTACACAAAAATTAGGACTCCAGAAGCAAGTGTGTGCACACAGCACAATAATAGGCAAATCAGGAATACAGAAGTAAAGGCCAGCTTAACAGCAAGAGGACAGGGAAGGTTTATACTGTTGTACATTGTCCTGAGTAAATGCATGGACATTTGGAACATCATCAGCATTGTCATCCACATTAAACGGAGTTTTTATTCAATGTTCAGAAGGAAAAATGTGCTGTTGGAGAAGATGTGCAAGGAATAAAAGTTTAGAACTTCACATGGACACATGTATAAAATTTCCATTGCAGGAATAATAGAAAACAAATACATAAATTTACAGACAAAGGCAAGAAAGTCATGTAACTCTTGACCATATTGCTCCTACAAGTAGTGAAATTGGATGCAAACATGCTGTGAACGGTAGGAAGTGAGACACAGAACACATCAAAATCATTAAATACAGCAATACAGAAGGATATGCCACAGAAATGCAAACATCATGTGGAACAGAAAACAAGTTATTATGATGCATAAATTGTTACAGATATGTAAACCATAAAAGGAGAAATACATGTATACAGGAGATGTGAGACTTGTCAGAAAACCTATACTAAGATGAAATTCTTGTAAGAAAACAATCATTTGGAGGGAGTTTGTTGCCAACTTTATATGTCTGTGTATAAATATGGACATGAATAAAATATCAGAGCAAAACCATCTATGAAATTTTTATCTCAAAGGAGAGGTAATCACAACACCTGTGTGCATTAATTCATTATTGTGTAGCAGCAACTGCTGCATGCACTGCTTCAAAATATAACAGAGAGGAGTTAAAATCCTACATACTTATGTACAAATTGCAGTACATGTGCTTTAGCTCATGCCTCTACACAAAAATTGTTAACACACTAATGGCAAAGTACATGTCTGAGGAGTTTGTGACAACATTTTCGAAAATGACTACTGAAGTGAGCATTGTGCAACCAACAGTAATGCCTGAATGACAGCACTCAGCATACTTCACTGACAGTTGCAACATGACAGGCCTATAACACTATTGGTATCCTCTGTGCACTATCTCCAATTTCCACTGTGTGACATTTAGCAGAGCCATGCTGCCAAAAGTAAATTCACAGCAGTTTTTGTCACAAAACAAGAAATGACAAAATGTAGTTCCTACAATTGCTTTGTGGGAACAGTTGCTCAACAGAAAATGCATGCTGACAAGGAGGTACAGCAGTTAGGGGATGAAGATCATGCAGTCAACCAAAAATCATAAAAAATCACGTGTTGAGTAAGCCATTCCTGCATGTCACCAATATCCTTTTTTATATAATTTTTATGCACTCATACTAGGTAGACAATACTGATCATATCTAAACAATCCTACCTTGGTTTGTGACTTATTTGGAGCTGACTGGTAAGAGAAGTTTTATTTGAATTTATATTTTATTTGTTATCACTGTTTTTCACTGTAGTATATAGGAAGGGCTAGCTTGTTAACAAGATTTACTTTGATTGTTGGTTGTTTTTCACTGTTTGTAGGTAGGAAGGGCTAACTTGTTAACAAGATTTACTTTGATTCATATTTTGTTATTTTACCTTTAATTTCACTGTTGGTTGTTTGAAAGGGAGGGGTTTTAGACAGGCAAGCTCTAGCCACCCCAAGGGTCAAAGACAGCTATAAATTCACACAGACTCCATATAGGAAAATCTTGAGCATATCTAAACAATCCTACTTGGTTTGTTTACTTTGGAGCCGACTGGTCAGGGAAGTTTTATTTAAATTTATATTTTATTTGTTATCACTGTTTTTCACTGTTAGTATATAGGAAGGGCTAGCTTGTTAACACGATTTACTTTGTTGGTTGTTAAAAAGGGATAGGTTTTAGACAGGCAAGCTCTAGCCACTTCAAGGAGCCATAGCCAGCTTTAAATTCACACAGGCTGTGGAGAGGAAAATCCAGAGCATATGTAAACAATCCTACCTTGGTTTGTAATTTATTGATCTTTACTGTTAAAAAGAAGTGTGACTGTGAGTGACAGTGAACAGACGCTACCATGAGCAATGTAAATGAATTACAACTTTTGTCTGGCTTGCAGAACTTGTATTGTCAGAACAACTTTACTGTACTTACTTTAGTATTTAGTTGTATATTGCTTGTGTGATTTTTTTTCTCATAGAAGTTGATTTAAGCTCTCTTTGAATTCTTTGGATACTGATTTTAATTATTCTTTTCTTTTACAATATTTTATTAATTTGAAACTGAACATGGATTTCTTAAATGAGTACGCAATTAACAACTCGCTAATGCACAAATATCTTGTACGGTGTAATAAATGCTATGCATATTTAAAGGTAACAGCTAATAACACTGGTGATCTGTGCTCATGTCAAAGGTTGGATGATTTGCTTACCATTGTCAGAAGTAAATCTAGACTTAATGATGATGATTGCCCTTGTGCAATTGACATGGCTTGGAGAATTGTTGTTTCTTATATTAATGACCAGACTGGTGAAATAATATTGGGCAAAAAACAAATAAAACACATTTAGGAAATGATGCATCTGTTGTCTGCAAAGATCATTTAACCCCTATGAAGCAAGACAATGCTCCTGACAACTTTGGAATTCTGGATGCAAGTATTTAGCATTCTGAAGATCCAGTTTGTTTAGAAGAAAACAAAAAAGAAAGAAAGGAAGAAGTTTACAACAAATAAGTAAGAAAAAAAAATGATAATTGACTACAAAGGAAAGAATACATACTAAAAAGGACACTGCTTTATTATGCAAGACACTGGTTACAGGGAATAATAATATTTTCTATCTGAAAGCCTTCAGTCTACAGAAAAGGGCATCATTGTTCCAAAAGAGGGTAGAAAAAAGAGGCAAGGGGCAGGTGAAAAGGAAGAAATAAAAATTGAATGATGAAGGATTGAAGAACATTACCGTAAGAAAAAAGAACAGAAAGACAGATGTTTACTACATGGCTCAAGCTGTGGATTTTCAATACCAGCTGGATGAGAATTTAAAACACAATGAAAACAGTGGAATTAATAAGACTAATGGTGTTGAAGATTTATCCTTTGTAACAATTGATAGAGTAGATATTATTGTATCAGAAGCTGAAGATTCTTCAGATTTGTTGAGAAAGATATTCGTGTAATTGGAGATTCAATTATTTGAGGAACTGATACTTATATTTGCAGAAAAGATAATGAACAAATAGTGTTATGCTTGCCAGGAGCAAAAATAGAAGATGTGAGACAAGCCTTGGAATGCCTTAATGTAAAGAAGTATGGATCCATTTTATTCATGTTGGTACAAATGATGTCACCTGCAAGGATTCTCTGACTGTTAGTAGGGAACTGACAGCCCTCTTAGATAGTATATTTGCACAGGTATTAGGATGTATTTTTCACAAATCACCTATAAAAGGATAGTCAGGTTGCTGTGAATGAAAAGATTTTTTGGATAAATTCCTACATGGAAAAAATGTCCTGTTTTAAAAAATGGAAATGTGTAGAGCATCCAAGCCTAGTTTTGGGCATGTGTTCAGACAGGATGGCATACATTTGTCAAGATTAGGGAAGAGAATTTTTGCAGCAGATATTTTGCAATATTTAACAAACACTAGGCAAGATTTTTGCCAGGTCGAAAATTTAACAGTTCACAGATAGCAACATTTGATGCACCTCTGATGGTTGTTAATGCTAGGAGCATTAATAATAAAGTTTAATTGGAAAATTTGCTACATTCCCACAAGATTGATATTGTTACTGTTTCTGAAACATGGTTAAAGAACAATGACTAGAAACCAGGTATGTCAGAGAATAAATGTTTTTACTGTAACAGATATTCTAACAAAAAATCAGGGAGAGATGTTATGATAGGGATTAAAGATAGTTATGAGACCTGTAATTATTACATGTTCAGTGATAGCACCAATACTATAGACTGTGTATCTGTGACAATAAAGATAACCCTGGAACATATAACAATTGCTGGAGTGTATAGACCATCTAAGTCAAGTGCAGATGACCTAGACATATTTTTACATTTCTTGCATGAAACACAGGAAAGAAGAATAATATTAGCTGGGGACTTCAATTTATCAGACACTGACTGGAATAATATTGAATCAACAATGTTAGTATAGAAATTATTCACAACGTATATTCAAAAACAACAATTGCTTCAGATTGTAAAAAAAAAAAAAAAACTACCAGGGGACGGAACATACGAGACATTGTTTGTGTTCCTGTTACTTCAAGTCAAGTTTTACCACTGTTGATGTACAGTGATCATGGGGTTATAAAGGTTAATAGGTTGTTAGATAACTCTGCCAAACTGAAATCTAAACCAGTGCACAGAAGGTTAACTACAGAGTATATGGAAGCAAAACAGTCACTGTGTCAAACTAACTGGAGTGAGGTGTTCAGTGGAAAAAAACACAGATGGAGTGTGGAAAGTTTAGAAAGAGAAATTGTTTTAGTGCAAAAAAATCAAAAAAAATTTTAACATCAGAATCCAGACATACAACATCATAAGAACAAGATATCTGATTAAGGTGAGAGAAAAAAATATAAGAAATGGAAGACAAGTCAAACTATAACTTTGAAAACTGAAATAAACAAGCTGGACAAACAGATTAACCATAGTGTGAGACAAGATCAAGACAAATTTGAAGAAAATTTATATAAAGATATTGAGCATAATAGGAAACCTTTTTATAGATACATAACATATGGAAGGAGTAGAGACACACAAATTGATAAACTGTGTGCAGATTCTAAAATTTATTCTCAGACACAACTGATAGTAGATATATTTACAAAACCTTGTGCAAAACAGTTTGGCTGCACAAAAGGGGTGACAAATTGTCTTAGTGACATCTAGGTAACCCCAGATAGTGGAATCAAGTTAGATTATATTGAAAAAGAAACTAATTCCAAACAAAGAACAGGGAAGAGACAGAATTAGTAATAATGACCTGAGAACACTTCAGCAAGATCTTATGGTACCATTATATCTATTATTCACCATGCCATCTTAAGATTGTAGACATGCAATTTATTAAACCTATCTTTAAGGGAAAGGGGAGTAGGACAAACCCAGGGTCATATAGAACCTTAAGTCTACTTTCATGTTGTGGAAAAATAATGGAGAAGGTAATATTGGATAAGTTATTGTCAGAAATGGATAGGTTGGGACATGAAACCATATATTAGCATGCATATGTTGAAATAGATCTATTGCCACCTGTAATATGATGTTCTATAACAATAGAACAATATAATAACAGCTATGAATGAAAAATGATGCTGTGATATAATTTGTATAAACTTAACTTCAGCATTTGACAGGGTCATACATAAAACACTGGTTAGTAAATTAGTACAACTAGGTATAGATGCATTCTTGATAAGATGGATAGCTGCATGGCTTACAAATAGGACATGGCAAGTATCATACAGCAATTGGACAGGTGAAATCCTAGGTTTCAGTCAGGGTGTCCCATAGGGCTCTGTCCTAGGCCATTATTGTTTAGACTGTATCTTTCAGACCTAACTTTTTTCATCTGATGTGTCATACAGTCTATATGTAGATGACCTGAAATTGGGTAATATTCATTACATGTGTTACAGATAAGGCATGTCTACACGATAACTTGGCTAATTTGGCCATTTGGGCACAGGACAATAATATGCTGATAAATACATCAAACACTAAGCATATGAGATTTGGGAGACATAAATTGAAAGGTGAATATTTAATACAGCACACAAAAAGTGAAACTGTCTACTCAATTAAGGACCTGGGCATATGGGTAGATTAAGCAACAAGTTTTTCTAATCATATCAACCAATTGGTTAATGATAGTTATAGAACTATAGGTTGTATAAAAAGATTTATAAAGTCTAGGAAATCAAAAATGAGGATGTCATTGTTTGTTAGCTACATTAGACCCAAACCTGAGTATGGAATAGCAGTAAGGAATCTCTATAAGAAAACAAGCATGATTAAATTGGAAAGAGTACAGCATAAATATACCAAGAGCATCCATGGATGTGAAAACTTAAGTTATTATTAAAGACTAAAATATTTGAACTTGTACAGTGTGTGTTACAAATATCTACGAAATCTCATTCAGGTATATAGGGCATTTAGAGACAACTGCCTCTGGGAATATTTGGGGATATCAAAAAGTACTACAGAATCATCAGACAACCTATTTAGGAGATTCTATAAGATGAGAAGAGTACTAATTGGTTCTCTGACAGAATAGCTGATGCATGGAACAGACTACCAAATTACATTAAAGCAAGTACTAGTTTAGATATTTTTAAGAACAGCATGGACACTTGTTATGGGAACAAGTGTTTTGGTACACTGGCAAGCTAGAAGGGCATTAATGCCTGTTCTTGAAATATTTGTATGAATGTATGTGTGTATGTACAGTATATGAGCACATGCCCATTTAAGTCAGACTGTAGATCTTGGAAGGTGCTGCTGGTTCCACAGAATAAGTCATAACAAAGATGTAAGAAGGAACACAGTTGAAGTGATAACCTGAGCAGTGTGTCTGAATGTATATGGGCTGCCTTAAAAGAAGTGCATCACCTGGGGGTATCAAAACAAAACACCTTTAATAGTGTTATTGACATCTGGTGAATAAACCATTCTTGCCTGTTATCACTTGAGTTTGAGCACAGTAACATAAACTACACACTACTGGATTTGAACAACTGACATCTATAACAAGATTTTCTTGATCTGCCCACTAATTGGTGATGCTACACAAGAAATCATGTTACAGTTGTCAGAAACCACACGGCTGAAGGGATAACTTTAGTACTATGTTGAAAAGTCAAAAGATATGAAAACACCTGAAGGCTCAAAGCACTGTCCGCCTTTAAATGTCTACCCTAAATGGAATTGCACACACTCATATCTGCTAAGTAAGCCTGTCCTGTCTATTAACATTTGCTTGTACATGTTCATAGGAGGTACACACTGCTGGATTTGAACACCTGTCTTTGTGCTCATACAGTTTCTATATCTGTACACTAATATATGATGTCATAGAATTTGCTATAGCTAAGATGCTATTGAGCACAAAGCTGAAATGTCAACTTGAGCATTGTGTCAAAGTACATATAGCTGACCTCACAAGAGAGTGGTATATAACATGTATCATGGACAGAAGTAGGTTAAAAAAATAAAATAAAAAAAACACAGGTGGGTGCACAAGTACCAGGATAAAAAAAGTTTCCAATCCTGGTAGGTGCACTGGTGCCATGAGTGGAAAAGATGACAGTGTAGAATCCTCAAGACACAGAAACATTCCTACAATGGGGTTAGGTCAGGGTCAGGATGCCACCCCCCCCCCCAGTTGTAGAAGGAAGTAGTACTCCACAAAAATTAGAAAAAACTGACAGGCCAAAAAAGACCCATAAAGATGATAGAGTGGACTATTGAAGATAAGAAAGAAATTGTGTAGTGCAACTATTATGCAAGAAGCCCAGAATTTCCAGACATAAGGTACATAACAAATTAAATGAGAAATTAGAGGAAAGAAAATACTTGCACAAGAAGAACTTTCAAAAGTTTCAAATGCAAATTTGTATTCAATACTATAACAGATTCATGAAAAATGTTATATAGACCAAGAAACCTTGGTCCATTTGGAAAAACAAGTAACTATGGAAGTGCAAAAATATAAAGAACAAAATTTAGATATTTTTTGAAAGGTATAAAAAATAAATATATACATGGGAAAGAAAGAGAGATCTGATATGGTGCAATATTTATGCAAAGGAGAAAGCCAAATTAATTAATACAAAAAAGCATCTCCAAAGATATTCAAAGAGAAATACAAGCAAAGGCACCCAGATATGGAAAATTTCACAATACAAAAAATAAGATCACAAAAGGGGAATGTAGAACAGAAGATTAATAACTCAGAAGTTAAAAAATAGAAGCTGAAGTTATGGAATACTCGAAAGTCTAACACAGGTTATATCACAGCATGATGGAACAATGACTTTCTCAAGTAAGGAGAAACAGGAGGAGCAGGAGATATCTGAAGAAGAAATATGGACATGGAAAACAAAATTATTTAATATGGTGCAATATTTATGCAAATGAGAAATCAATACTAAACAGTACAAAAAATGCAGCACCAAACATATTTGAAGTGAAATACAGACAAAGGCATCCAGATATGGAACATTTTACAACACAAAAAAGATGAAAACAAAGGGGAAGTAGAATAGAGGATTAGTAAAGGAGAGGTTAAAGAAATAAAAACTGAAGTTTATCCCCATTAGCTAAAATCATGGGAAAAGGCATTCATCACCAGCTACTGAACCATTTAATTCAGCATAACTTACTAGCCAATACCCAACATGGTTTTAGACCATTCCACAGCACCACTACTGCCCTTCTTTCCTTCACTGACTCTATCAACAGAAACCCCAACAATAATACTCTCTCCTCAGCTCTCTTCTTAGATCTTTCAAAAGTTTTTGATATGGTGAACCACCCTTTGCTTTTAAATATACTAAAGTCGCTTTCTTTTGACTCGCTAGCTATGCAATGGTTCTCTTCCTACCTCAGCAATAGGCAGCAAGCAGTGCTCTGAGAAAATAATCTATCATCCCTCCTGCCTGTCACCTTGGGTGTCCCCCAGGGATCAATTCTAGGCCCGCTACTTTTCTCCATTTTTATAAATGATCTGCATTTAGCTATTCCACAAGCTACTTGCATACAACATGCAGATGATTCTACACTCATCTGTACAGCTAAATCTTCTTCTGAACTACAGTCCATAACTCAGAAGGTGTTTAACACAGTAGAGTCATGTTTTTTAAAGCACTGTCTCCTCTTGAATCCAAAAAAAAAAAAAAAAACTCTTACTCTTCTCTCCTACCCGCAAGTCTACACCACTTGACTTCTCAGTCATCTCTAATAATGGTATCCTCATTTCAACAGAATCCTACACTAAACTCCTTGGCATTACAATAGATAACAACCTTAACTTTGACATTCACATTAACAACACTATAAAAAAGTTAACAGAAGAATGGGCTCCCTATATAGGATTAGACCCTTCCTCACCTCTACAACTAGAACTACTATTGCCCAATCTCTTCTAATCTCCATACGGTTCTATGCTCACCAATCTACACTAACCTAACTAAAAGCAATTTGCTCAAACTAGCAAGTGCCTATAATAACATCATCTGATTTGTCTCTGGTAACCCCTTCAGAACCCATCAATGTCACAATCTAAAACAACTTGGCTGGCTCGAACTACAGAATCAGCTTCAATTTAACCAACTTTCCATAGCCCATAAGATCCTCTATGATCCAAACAAAACTCCAATTCTCTCCAACCTTATAACCCCTATAAAAATCTCAATACCTTACGCTCTTCGAATAAACTATTAGCATAAACATGTTCAACAACTCGGCAGGTGACTCACTCTTTTTTAACACAGTTGGCAAAAACTGGATCCTTCTACCTAGTGAACTTACATTACTTCCTTCCCTACATCTCTTCAAACAAAAACTCAAATTACGCCTTAAAACACAATGGCTATGCCCTTGTAGTAACCCTGACTAGATTTTCATCTCTGTTTATAACACTTCCTTGTTTATATACTAATCAAGATATGATTGTTTAGCTGAAACGAAAAGTTAACAGTAAAACTACTGTAACATCTAAGTATTTCTCTCATCTGAAAGTCACGTCCAATTTTCTGTTTTTTGTCATTTTTATGTACAACATAACATATTTGATTTAATTGCTATTTACTATTTTACTGTTATTTACTACCTAGTTAAGTACTATTTGTAAGCTATTTTGCAGTAATCTTTAACCATGTTATAACTGTGGTTAGTTTGGAGCTTTTCTCCCCGGGCCTCTACTGAAAATGGACATATATCCATTTAGACTAGCCAGGTCAACAAATGTAAAATAAAATAAATACATAAATAAATTACCTGCAAAGTGAGGGATTTAGTGTAGAAAATCGAGCTCTGATAACATTATAGCATACTAGAACAATGAGTCTCTAAATTAAGGAGAACAGGTGGAGCAGGAAGGATCTGATCCATTGTGGGTTCCTATTATGTCATCAAATGGCCACACTGTCAAATGGCATTTCATTAGAAATGCTGTTTGTCGAACCATTCTGACTGAGATTGCATTATGGTAGGGATAAGGAAATTTTCTCTTTCCCCACTGTAATGCAATCCCGGAATTGTTATATATAATTAGCAGGGTATTCGGGGGGAGGTTCGATGAATGGCATGTCCGGTGAAATTCTGCTCGACGGTGCGGCTGCTTGATGAAATAATATAGAGGCATCAGTTGCCATATGAAGATACTTTGGAACCTTTAGTAGGAAACCAGTACAACATTTCAGTTGGAGATACACAGCAAGGGAAGGAACAGGAAACGTGGCAGCTCTGCCACAGTTAGTGTTGTGGAGTGATAGGCCAGTGAGTTCCCATATGAAACAGCAATGGATGACACAGGATGAAGCAGGAGAGAATATGGCACAGGGAGTTTTTCTGGACCTTTCTGTAGAATGTCCACAGGAAACAGAGAACAAAGAACACATTCTTAGTTTAGAAGAAAAGGATCTAAGGGAAGAATTGCTTGATTTAATACAGATGGACAGACATATTAAGATCAATGAAAGAAATAGATTACAGAAAGTCAATAAGATCAAAAATGTTAGACATTTCAGAAAGCAAATGAATACAGTAGTCAAGATTGCTCGTAGAAATGTATGCAATATAACAGAAGTAAATAAGATATATCACTGTGCACATAAATTGATAACAGATAAAGTCTTACCACAAAAAAAAAAAAAAAAAAACAGACAGTAAGGGAAAGGAAGGGAAGAAACCAAATGTCATCATGGAAGTTTAGAATAGAGAAAACTATAAAGCATTTAAGACAAGACGTGTCACTGTTGAAAGAGTACAGAAGAGGGAACAGATCAAAAAATACTCATAAAGATAGATGTGATAAAAGCAATGTGCAATATCAAAATAGACCAGGATCTGTTGTACACTATTCCAAATAATAAATGATAGAGAGCAGCAAAGGAAGAAAAAATTAGAAGATATGCTGATAAATATGAAGGAAAAGTACAAAATAAGCAATTTATTGGTGATCCAAAAAAGTTTCATAGAGAACTGTGAAACAAGGCAAAAGGAATAGAAACATCACAAAAAAGAAGAAATAGATACATTTTAGAGGAATATCTATGAAGATCATGTGGAACCTAACAAAGATGCTGAATGGACAGAAGAAGTAAAAGAAAGAATAACAAGTTCAAATGTACAGGATATGAAATGGAATGAAGTAACAGTCAGAAAAATTGAAACAAAATTAAGATAAGCTCCTAATTGGAAAACTCAAGCCCAGAGGCAGTACTTAACTTCTGGTTAAAAGTATTGACATCTTTACATGAAGATTTAGTTATGAGTAAGAACTATTTATATGTGCACCATGAATGGACACCAACCTGGTCAACAACAGCAAAAAAGGATACTCCTCCTTAAGAGTGAATCTGGAAGATATCCTAAACTATAAATCAATAACTTGCCTCCCAATGATGTACAGACTATACATTGCAATTCATGCTGACAGAGCCTGTGGTCATTTAGAAGAAAACTCAATCAATGCAGTAGAACAAAAGGGTAACAAAAGAAAGTGATATGGAGCAAAGGATCATTTGTTGAATAAATAAAAAGGGGGAGGAATCTAAGTATGGCATAGACAGACTACAAAAAAACATTTGATGGCTTCCCACATTCATGGATAAAATGTATAAGATACACCCTACACTAATCGATTACATTACAGTGACCATGAAACAGTGGCAAATCACTTTGCAGCTAAGCCATGATAAAGAGCAAATTATTATCCCAGAAATAAAAATTAAAAAGGAGATATTCCTGAGTGACTCTTTGTCATTGTTGCTCTTTTGTCTTGTCCTTAAACCATTAAGCTGTCTATTTAATAGATTAGGTAATGGCCACAATATGATTCCTAGAAAACAACAAAGTGCAAAGACTTTTCACCTACTTTTTGTAGATGATTTAAAACTGTATGCCTGGTGTCAAAGCCATGGCCTCAAGCTCAGTGCCAAAAAGTGCATTGTCATCCCTTTTAGTAAAATCTTTGTACCCATGGACTACCACATGGGTGGTAGTCTACTTAACACCAAAAGTGTGATAAGAGACCTTGGGACACAGGTGGACAGTAGTCTGTCCTTTGATAATCACATCACCACAGTAGTCAGGAAATCCTTCTACATGGCACACCCCATCACAAAAGGTTTCTCATCCAGGAAAAAAGAGGTCATTGTTCTCCTCTACTCGTCACTCACTAGACCCATTATTGAGTTCAACACTCCTTTTAGTATGTACCTCACAAGACATCTACAACAACTAGAAAGTCCACAGAAATACCTCACAAAGAAGATTAATGGCCTCAAACAGATGCCCTACGCAGACCGTCTCAAAAAACTCCAGCTTTTCTCCATCGCATATCACCTACTCAGAGGCGATCTCTGCCTAACATACAAAGCTATGTCAAACCCAGAGCTGTTGGACATGCTTCACTTAAAGAAATCCCAATCCCTCTGACCTACATGCTCTAGGGATCTAAACCTTGTCACCACAATAAACAGAACATGCTGGAGGGATAGATTCCGGTCCAAGAGACTTTCCATACTCTAGAACAAACTACCTATCTATATCAAACAAAGCTCCTCATTAGCACTCTTCAAGAAAAATCTTGATGATTAGATGGGAGATAGGAAATTCACCCCAGGAATAACTTATGTGGCTCTGTTCAACAGGGGCACAGGAAAAAAAAATTTCTTGGGTGGCGAAAACTAGGATACCTTTTTGGCTAGGCATATATAGGCCCTAGCTTTGTACCTACCTATGAACCTATGAACATGAGGAAATGAATGCACAACTGCAGTGGTCAAAACTCTCTTAGATGATATAAGAATGTCATTTGGTCTTGATAAATGTGCAAAAGCAACCTTTAAAGCAGGAAAGCTACAGCACTAAGAAACTATCAGCCTGGCACTGAAGTGTGATATAAAAGAACTTGAGCAAGAGGAAATGTATAAATACATGGGACTGATGAAGAATCAACACTAAAACATGAACAGATGTGAGTAAAACTTATTAAGAAATATTTTAGAAGACAAAAATTAATAGTAAAAACAGCTCTGACATCAAGGAACAAAGTCCAAACTATAAACCAATTTGCTCTTCCTGTTCCAACTTACAGTTTTGGGGTGATTGGCCCCAAAAGGTATTGGATCAGTTGGACAGGAAAACAATAAAAATGCTTCATGCTTATCAAATGATTTATAAAAAATCATTGTTTACCAAGATTATATATTTCCCATTCTGAAGGAGGCATGGGCTTCCCCAAAATTGATTACATGTACAGATCTGCAGTCGTAGGACAGCATACATATTTGCTGACCTTACAAGAGCCAAAACACAGAGAAAGATTTAACACATAAGGAGAACAAGTCTAAGATTACTTCCCTACTTAGTTTAGCAGAAGCATATTGGTGTCGAGTGGGAATAAAAATTAACCCAGAAGCAAATAAAAATCAGGCAGCAACTGAATGTGCCAAAAACAAAAGAAAGAATATAAGGTGAAGGATGAGATGAGAAGGCAAGAAATTTGGAAAATGCATAAATGTAGTTGCAAATACTGAAGACTCCTGCATCAGCCTCATTTCAATCAGGATTTAACTCAGGACTATTTAAGGAGAGGTGAATTTTAACTAAAAGATGATAGGTTAATATTGGCAAACCAGGATATTGGACTACATACACATTGGTGCAAAGTCCATTGAGCATGTTTAGAAACAGACAAATGTAGGTTTTCTAAAATAAAATTGGAAATAGTCACACATCTTGCTGCTGGGTGGGATACACTAATGGCCAAAGGTCTGTATACTGAAAGGCATAATAATCCCTGGGATTCACAAAGCAAAATATTCCATGCAGGAGCAGCCATAAACTGGAATATGACCGCCGAGCGATCCACGAACATGCCATTTTGACATGCATGAGCGGCCATAAACTGTTTCTGCATGGAAAGCCATGCAGTATGCTAATCAGCTCATTTGCTGGTGAAAACCATGCAAATGAGTCAATTTAGCAATCCAGGAAGTAGGCAGATGTCCATGCAGGAACAGTGTAACATGCAGTAATGTATTCTGTTACTAACCGAATACATTTCTGCAAAAAAGAAATTGGAGCCATGATAGTGCTAATAAAAGCATGTATTAAAGTGGTTGGCCATGCCAATGGCCAAATATATGACCATTGGTATGGGAAAGTGTTTAATTTTTATAAAAATAAATGTTTTTTTTTTTTTTTTGGCCGATCTCAGCTGTTTAAGCATAGGGCAGCACAGCGCAAAGGAGAGGGTGGAGAAAATAAAAAAAAATGATAAAAGTCTATTTTAGGTAAAAGCTGCATTTTGCCATTATAGACAATGGCAAGCAGAGTCAAAACAATAGCAGGGAACACTAGTTGCTAAGGGGGAGGCCCTTGTGTAGTGCAGTAACTATGGAGTAAGGCAGTGGAGTATGTTAATGAGAGGACTTATACTGAATCACAAAATTCTTCTAAGTGTCACACTGCACCTAACCATGTAGGTGCTCTAAAACCACCATGTAGACAGGAGGAGCAACTAACATGAAAAGGGGATGTGTCATTCTTGCTGTAAGCACATTGGAGCTCTGTTGGCTGGGTTTTTTCTTAGCTAAGCACAGTTAAGCGAGGGTGTGTGTCTGAGGCTGTATAGTCTTATTCCATGAACTGAGGAGCATGTTTGTGACCAGGGGAGGGCCATTTCTTGCTGTTTACACTAGCTAAATGGGTCTGGGTGGTGCACTGGGGCTTAAACAGGAAGGATATAGGAAAAGAAAAAGAAAATAGCAGAGCAAGGGAAAGAGAGTGCAAACAGCAATATTGGATACTGCAACACACAATGGGCCATTGAAAGCACTCAATAATATAGCTGGCAGGTGCCTGCATAGCTGAAAATGGGAGGATATATAAAAAATATGAAGGGCAACAGCACAATAAAGGATAAATAAAGTAGAAATCACTAATATGGGACTCTTGCAACTCACAATGAGCCAGGTAAAGCACACAGTAATACAGCTGGCAGGTGGCTGCATTGTTGAAAATCGGAGGAGATGTAAAAAAAATAAAGGGTAACAGCACAATAAAGGACAAATGAGGTAGAAATCACTAATATGGGACTCTTGCAACTTACAATGGGTCAGGCAAAGCACATAATATTATAGCTGGCATGTGGCTGCACAGCTGAAAGTGGGAGGAGATGTAAGTAAAAAATAATTTAAAAAAAGGCAACAGCAGAATAAATGCAATCATGCACAAATTACCAGTAATGCCTCAAACACTCACAGTGGCCAAATCAAACCATGGGTAATACAGGTGGCAGCTAGAATGTAGTCATTCAATCATACAAGCAGCATCTTACTGTCTGTTTTTTCCCACAAACTATGCATCATTGGTGTATACATGGGGAATTTTAACTGGAAAATGCTAGGGGCTGCCATTGCTTTGATCCATCACTATGTGCTAGAGGCTGACAGCAGAGAGGAAGATAATGATCACAAATGCCACAGACCAAGAAGGAGAAGACTATTCATACCCAGGATAACCTACCAGGGGCTACATGATCTGAAGATAGTAGAGTGCTACAGGGTGGACAGAGACATACTTCATCAACTCACCAAGCTGTGCCAGCCTCAAGTCTGAGCTACAGTCAACATAAAGGAATCAATCCCAGTAGATACCAAGGTATGTATAGCCTTAAGAATTCTAGCTACAGGTACTTTCCAAAGACCTACTGGGGACATCACGGGGGGGTCTCACAGGCATCTGCATCCAGGGTACTCCACTAGTTCCTGGATGCCATGCTACCAGATGCCGGTGAGCACATTTACTTCCCCAATACCAGTGAGGAGAGAACCAGCAATATGTGTCTCTTCCACCATGTTTCAGAATATTCTGAAGTACTGGGTACCATAGACTGCACACACATCCACATCAAAGCATGACCCAGTGAACAGGGTAGGGTCTACATAAACTGCAAGGGCTTCCCCTCCATCAACTGCCAGGTCATGTGCAATGCCCAGAACATTATCATGAATGTGCATGCTGACAGCCCTGGAAGCTATCATGACTCCCACATCTGGCATTTGCCATAACTGTGCCAGGCATTTGCAAGTGGGAGCATCCCATATGGCCATCTGCAGGGGGATGCTGGCTATGCACTGGAGCCTTGCATGATGATACCCACCAGAAATGCACACCCACCCACACAAGAACTCCATAATGAGGCACATGCACAAACCAGGATCATTATAGAGCATGTGTTTGGGATTTTCATGTCATGGTTCCGCTGTCTTGACATATCTTGTGGACCCTTGCAGTACTCTCCAGCCACAGGTGCACACATGTTCATAGCATGTGCCATGCTACACATTATGATCCTGCCGGAAGAGCTGCAGCAGGACCAGCACATAGAATGGCCACACAGCCCGCCACCATTGCCAAGGTCCCTACAGGCACAGAGGGACTCACACTGAACTTGCTTCCATAGGCAGATGGAACCATATCCAGTATGCTCAGGCCATGGCAAAGAGGCAATGCATAGCACACACACTGACACTGTGGGGACCCTAGGGACAGACACCTCTCTCTGACTCGCATATACAGTAAAATAGATGACACACACATCACATTACCTGTAAATTACCATGTATAGGCAGTGTACTGTGTGCATCCAACATAGGTGGCCCTTAAGCTCTGCCCTCATAACTGTTGCAAGTGCAAGGTAAGTCAGTCTTCTTAACAATAAATGAATAGAATAGAATGTTCTGCTAGCATATCTATGGTAATGCTGCATCCATGTAATGGAATGGGGTGGCCTACTGGTATAGCAGCACACAGCTGACAGCTATGTGGGTCACCAGGAAATGTCTGGCCAAAACTGGCCTCCACACACTATGCAGTAGTACTCAAGGTGGCAAATCGCACTGCAGTATAGGTGTGGGGACAACTAAGTGGGGGTCATAGGTCACAGGCATGGATGTCAGGGTGGTGGTCCTATAACCACCCTCACACTCACACAGCAAGTCAGCTGTAGAAAACCAGAGGGAAATTTCTGGTAAAGGCGCACAAATGGCAGCAATGTTAAATTAACCCCCTACAGACTCAAACAGTGATATCACAGCAGGGACCGCAGTTGCAGTAAGGCTATGAAGGATAAGAAGTATGAAACTGAAATGTATGCCAGTACAATCTGACCTGGGTTCTTTACTGATATGCCTCCAGTCCCCAACACAGGGCACAATCGTATGGTAAATGGAACCAAAATGTAAACCAAATACCAGCACAGTCTGTGCAAATGTGTACAATGGGCAGATGTGCCCCCCCCAAATACCCACACAAATCCGGTAATATATATGTTTGCATGGAAATATCAGCATAGCACACACTGGAAGGGCTGTATCAATACACATGCAAACATGTTATCTGTCCACAATATCCACGAGTCAATGAGCTATGTGTATGTGTGGTTAATACTGTCTGGATCTGGCCAGCACATTCTCTTGGCAGTCATCTTGTAGTGCCCTGGGTATAGTGCTGCCTTTGACAGGGCCATGTGCAGAAAACTGCAGAGCCAACTGTTAGGCATGTCAGTGACACCCACTACTCTGCCACTGACATACCTGAAAGTCACAGTGCTATGTGGAATATGCTACACATATTACTGACATCTTGAAGGATGTGTAGCAGAGATGCCAAGGCTTTTGTGAATATAAGTGCTGTGTGGTACTGTTGCCAGTGGTCATTCCCAATAATCCTTTTTTAATGTTTGTTTTTATAACTAATGGACATGACTGCACAGTTGAATGCACTCTGTACTCACACCCATAACTCCCAATCTCTGATAGCAAAATGTCTGGACAAGGGCAGAAAGAAAAGTGGAACAAAGGCACAATGATAGGCATGTGTTGTAAATATCACACTTACATACTGAGAAAGTTGGTGTGTTGAGGGGTTTGCAGTAGTGGGAATTCTGTGAAGGTTTTGTATTCAGAAACAGTAATGTCTGTATTATTTTGTAATATCACACTTCAATTATATGTAACTAACTTGCCATAAAATCACAGGTTTACACAGAAAGGATGAAACCTTTAGCCAAACACCTGGACAACCTACCAAAATTGCACAGGTCAGAGGTATGCACACACAAGGATATGACATCTCAGGTTAGAAAGATACCACACAAGCATGAGATCCTCAGCCAGTATATCACCAGGTTGCTGGACTGTCCACACAGCTGTGTGTCATTACTACTGATGGGCAAGAATTTACATAGCTGCCCTCATAATATTGGTCTATGCATCATACAACTACTATTCCTCTGGTAAAGTGCTGCAATGATCTGAGGATGTCTGGCAATAGGTAATGACAAAATACATTGCAGTTTCAGACTAAAGATTTGTCATAAAATATCTGCTTAACAAAACAAGTACCCTGAGGAAAGTCTTGTGTACACCTTAGGGGTATGGTTGTAGCACACAAAACCTAGGACTGGAGTACACCCATCTCTGGAATGGAGTCCCACCCTAAGTATAGAAGGTCACACTGGGCATGCTCCTACACTTACAGAATCATAGGACATGTTTGAACCCACATCAGAATATATGACTATATTGTGTATATATGTCTGTGCATACACATGCACATCAGACAGGATTACCCTCAGCTAGCTGTAGGTGGTCCATATGTGATATATCTGCATATGTTGTGTGAGATACACAAACATATATATGGGCAACAGATAACAACATATGTCAAACATACACCCACATAGATGTGGGAAACTGAGAGACAGACAGTGATACAGAGAGAGACACAGAGGGACACAGACAGAGTGAGTCACACACATGGATACCCTGAATGGCATACAGTGATGTCCTGCTGTGGACAATGGCATGCCAGTTGTAAATACTCACACATGCCAGCATAAAAGGTGAGCCCCATTGTGTAACATTACTGAGGTTGAGTTTATAATATCACATCACCTGCTCTGTGTGTGTGTGTGTGTGTGTGTGTGTGTGTGTGTGTGTGTGTGTGTGTGTGTGTGTGTGTGTGTGTGTGTGTGTGTGTGTGTGTGTGTGTGTGTGTGTCTATAGGTTCAAGTATTAGGAGACTCTTCCCACTCAGTGCACTTCACATTGCCCTACTTCACAAGATCTGCTGCTTTTATTCACCTTAGAAGTGCCATTCGACACTGATCACATCTATAAGCTCTGTAGCATGTTCCCCTTATCAGCACCTTTCCTTTAGCCAGGTACCAGCCCAGTAAGCTCTGTAGTGTGTGTGATAACTGCATAACACAGTAGTACAAATCACTAGCTAGGCAGGGGTTCTATTCTCAGATTTGGCTAATGCATGTGTTTGTATATTTGTAAAAGAAGTATTTTGATAAGTCTCCAACCCACTGCCTTACTTTATCACACCTGCTGATGTCATTTGCCTTATCAGCACCTTTGGCCAGTTGTCAGCCCAGTAAGCTCTGTAGCAGGTGTGATAACTGCTTAACACAATAGAACAAATCACTAACGAGACAGGGGTTCTAATCTCAGATCTGACAAATGAGTGTGCGTGTGTGTGTGTGTGTGTGTGTGTGTGTGTGTGTGTGTGTGTGTGTGTGTGTGTGTGTGTGTGTGTGTGTGTGTGTGTGTGTGTGTGTGCATGTTTATAAGAAGTATGTTGATGAGTCTCCCAACAAGTGCCCTATTTTATCACTCCTGCTGATGTCATTCCCCTTAGCAGCACCTTTGGCCAATTGTCAGCCCAGTAAGCTCTGTAGCCTGTGCAATAACTGTGTAGCACTGTAGTATGAATAACTAGATAGGCAGGGTTCTACTCTCAGATATAGAAAATGTGTGTGTGGGTGTCTAAGTGTGTGTGTATGTTTGTAGGAAGAAGTATTTTGATAAGTTTCCCACCTAGTGCCCTACTTTATCAGCCCTGCTGATGTCATTCCCCTTATCAGCACCTTTGACCAGATGTCAACCCAGTAAGCTCTGTAGTGCATGCAATAATTGCGTAACACTATAGTACAAATATCTAGATAGGCAGGAGTTTGACTCTCAGATCTAGCAAGTGGGTGTGTATGTTTGTAGGAAGAAGTATTTTGATAAGTTACCCACTCACTGGCTTACTGTATCAGTCATGCTGATGTCACTCTCCTTATAGATTCATAGGTGTATATTAGGCTAATAGCCCTGGAGCCATTACAAGCCTAGCCCATAGAAGTGCCTTGCCATTGTGCCACCCAATGTTTGTTCCCCGAGACCCTTTCAAGTAGAGCCACTGGAGTGATCCCTCGGGTGAACTTTCTATTACCCATCCACTCATCAAGATCTCTCTGGAACAGGATCATCTAGGTGCTTTGTTTGACATATATGGGAAGACTATTCCAGGGCAAGCTCAGTCTCTGGCTAAGGAACCTGTCCTTCCAGAATGTTGTGTTGATTGTGGTAATGAGGTTGAGGTCCCTGCAGTGTGCAGTGCAGAGAGATTGGGATGGCTTTAGATGTATCATTTGTAAAAGAGCTGGGTTAGACATGGCTTTGAAAGTCAAGCAGAGATTGCCTCTAAACAGATGATATGAGACAGAGAATAGCTGAAATATTTTGAGTTTGTCTGTGTAGGACATGTGTTTAATGCCTCATTGTAAGGTACTTCTGTGGCCTCTCCAGCTGTTGCAGGTGTCTATTGAGATACATGCCAAATGGGCCATTATACTTGATGACTGGTCTAATGAGGGAAGACTACACAGAGCTGATGACCTTCTTTCTAGATGCAAAATCCTTGGTAATGAGATGTGCCACATAGAATGATTTCCTGATCACAGTTGTAATGTGGTGGTTAACGGACAGGTTGCTGTCAACCTGTGTCCCAGATCTCTTATAATGCCCACAGTGTTCAGTGACCTCCCATCGATGTGGTAGTTAGTAGGAACTGAGATTTTACCAAAGGGGCTGATGATGCATTTTGTGGTGTTAAGTTTCAGGCCATGGTTTCCACACCTGTCAATGGTCTCAGAGAGGCCTTTCTATAGGATGTCTGTATCACTTGTGGAGTTAATGATGGCTCCCAGCTTGCAGTTGTCTGTGAACTTGGCAGAGTTCCTTTGTGTTGGCCTGGACTCCTGAGAAGTACATGCTGAACAGGAGAGTACCCGGGACTGATCCTTTTGGACTCCACTCATGACTGGCTGGCAGTCTAACTTGGAGCTCACTACTTTCACAAGGTGTGTTCTATCTGTGAGCCAGTTTGCAACCCCCTTAGTAATATAGGGGTTGATGTCTAGTTTGGTGGGTTCATCCATAATTTCTGACTGAGGAATGGTATCAAGAGCCTTGGCCAGATTGATGTAGGCTGTATGCAGTGCCTTACTGTCATACACAGCCATGGTGACTGACTCAAAGACTTCAGCCCGGTTGAACAGATATGATCTCCCTTTGACAAAGCCAAACTGTGTGGTGTCCAGAGTTAGGAGATTACCTATATGTTTGCCGATCAAGTCCCTGTTGATGTGCCCCATAGCTGTACACATCAGACTCGTCAGGTTACTGGACTGATGATTCCCAGGGTCTGTAGTTGCCACACCTTTATGGAGAGGGATGACTGTAGCAGTGCACCATTTGGGACGGATAAAGCCTGAGGTGAGGCTGTTACTGAACAGGGCACACATATGTGGTGCCTGATATCTTTGTAGTTCATGTAGAACACAGCCAGGGATAATTTGGAGTCCCATGGAAACTGAATTCTTGCCAGTGGACAATGCAGGAGTAACCTAGGTTGCAGTAATCCTGGGTGCCTGGCATTCTTCTGGCATTTAGATTGTTCCCCTGGGGGGGAGAAAGGGGTAAAGCTGGCACTGAATGTGTGGTAAGAAGGTTGGCAATATCAGTTGGTTCAGTATAGGAGGTAGCATTGTGCAGTAACTCAGAGCACTTCTGGGTATTGGCATGGAGGTTCTTGATATCACTAACAAAGGATGTGTGATTGTTGTCAGTGTCTGCTGCAATTCTGCCATCATACTGTAGGTGGCTGTAATTGATTTCATGAGGGATCTCAAGTTGTTGTTGAGTCTAATAAGGGAGTTTCACCACTCTGGGGACTCCACCTTTTTCTGCAACAGTTTCTTCCTTCTGTTGTACAGGTTATTAATGGCAGGGGACTACCAGACTGACCTCCAGTGTTTGGAGGAGAGTGTCATGGTTCTATTCGGTATGGCTAGTTCCACGCATTGATGTACATCTTTGTACAGTGCATTAGTGTGTGATTCGGCAGTCATGCAGGTATTTTCCCATTGGCATGAGTGCTGTAAAGTTAGCCACCTCTGTTCTTATGAGTCCAAAGTCAGCTTTGGAAAAGATTTTCAAGGTGGTTACCTTTGCGGGAGGTAGATGTGTGGGTGAGATGTGGATTTCCACGATGATTACTCTGTGTTGGATTTGACCAGGTAGTGATTGACTATTATTTTCAAGCAATGGTCCCATATGTTAGCAATCAACACAGGTCAAGGATGTTGCTTCCTCTACTGGATATCAGAATGAGCTGTTTCAGGGCATTGGAACTGATGAATTCCAGGAAGCATTGGGCCAGTGTATTAGTGCTTGAGTATCTTACCCAGTTGATGGAGGGGTAGTTGAACTCTCCTAGTATGAGAGTGTTGGGTTAGACCTTGATAGTTTCCAAGGTGTTGAGGAAGGTGGATTGAGAGTCTAGGGACATGGATGTGGACCTATAGCAGGCTATGACCTGGATTGAACTATTACCCAATGTCAGTTGTACCTGAAGTATCTCAGATGTCATATGCTGTGATACTACTTTGGATCTGTGCATATCCATTATTAATATGGAGACACCACCACCTTTGTAGCTGTGGTCCATGTTTTAGGGCTGACAGGTGTGGAATGAGTTATATACTGGTAATGCAGGGGTGCTGTCTGCTGCTGTAAACCAGGTCCCCATTACAGCACAAATGTCAATGTTCTCCATTTTTAGGAGTGCTTTGAGTGGCTGGATCTCGATATGTAGATGTCTAGTGTTGAGCAGCATGACCCTCTGATTGCATATATATTTAGCTGTTACGGTAGTAATTTGATTTGGAAAACCACCTTAAAATGTACTATAGGGGTGGGAAGACACTTAGCCAGTACCTGGAAACCAGGTGTGACAAATGTAGGCCATCTCTGGCAAGCCATCACAGTCTGTCAATCATGTCATCTCAAGCAGACAGATACTGGATCCCATGAGAGTGACACCAGATACTTAAGCCAATTGTTGAAGTCAATCATTTGTTGTTTGTACTGTGGTCTCATTCTGGGTGACAGTAGTATACTGCTAAGGGCTACTGTTATGCCTGCCTGGCCCACATAATCTGAGATCTCCCCCATGTCTCGTTTCATATAGTCCATGAAGGTGTGTCTCAGGTCATTCACACACCCATGGACAATGACAGAGTGATACTTGTACTTGTTGTGGAGTGACCTAACTGGGTGTGTTATGAGTTGGATTCTGGAACCTGACAGACAGCTGACTGCTACCTTCTCCATGTTCAACCTAGTGAATGGGATATCTGTGTGCCTCACTATTGATTCACCTATGATTACTGTATCAGGCAAGGTGGTTGGCCTTTGGGGCTTAAGTTGAGGGGCACTCTGTGTAGATGAGATATATGTCCTGTGGTTTGAGCTGTGTTGTGGTCGAGTGGGTGTCTGTCTTGATAGACTCCACTGTTTGGATAAATATCTATTGAGTGCCTCTGTGAAGGTGGGTGTGTGATTATTGTTTGTATGTCAGAGCTGTGATAGTGGGTGTTCTGGAGGGGTATGATTATTGGGCAATTTCAATTACCCTACCATTCATCGGTTCATAGGTTCATAGGTTTATACTAGGCTATCTGCCCTACGGCATTTATAAGCCTAGCCCAAAGTTATGTGGCTTACACCACCCCTTATGTTAGAAATAATGTGCCCATTAGTTTGTTGTGCCTCTGTCCAGCAGTGACACAGAGATGATTCCCGGGGTAAACCTACGATCTCCCATCCACCGGTCAAGATTAACTGGGTAAACTACTTGAGTACAAGCTCCCAGGCCCAGCGCTTCCTGGAATTCATCAACTCAAACACTCTGGATCAGCTGGTAAACTCTCCTACCAGAGGTGAAAACATATTGGACCTGGTCATCGCCAACATGGGTGACAGGTGTTCCACACCGGCGGTCAACCTGTCACTTGTTAAATCAATCCAAAACATCGCCCAGTTTATTTGTTTGTTCTACTGGTTAAATCAGACCATAAACTAATCACTCTTGATGTCCACACCCCACCACCAACACCAACTAAGGAAATCACAGTAAAAAAACTTTCTAAAGCAGACTTCACCTTACTTAAGACAGAGGCAGTAAGTTTCACAGCCCCCATGCTAAAGGATAACGTTGCCCAAGGTGCAGAAACCTTTACAAATGCACTCTATGAGCACCTACAAGGATGCATGGATCATGCCATCCCTAGCAAAACCAAGACTCACTCCTCTAAGAGAAGGAAGCCAGTCTGGTGGACTCCTGCCATAAACAGGCTATCCAACAGAAGGAGGAAACTAGTTCAGAAAAAAAGTAAATCCCAATAAGGAAAGACATCCCTGATCAGTATGAGTAAGAAACTAAGGTCCCTTATAAGATCATCCAAGACTAACTTCGAAAGAAAAATATCCAAGGATTCAAAATATAACCACAAAGCCTTCTTTAGCTATGTTAAGAATCTAAGTTGTAACTCGCAGATATGCACTGAACTAGTGCAAACTAGCACAAAATATACTGAACCTACTGATATTGCCAACATCCTGGCAGATAGATTCAGTGCAAACTTCACCCCCCTCTCACCCCCAAAAGGGCCCACAACAATACAGGAAAGATGTAGTGTCCCAGAAATCACAAACGCACAGGTGAAAACAGCCCTTTCAAAAGCCAAAAACACAGTGTCAATGGGGCCAGATGGTGTCCCAGGCTGCGTTTTGCACGAACTACAGAACGAAATAACCTTCCACCTAAACACGCTGTTCAACCTCAGCCGTTCCACAGGCTATGTGCCCATAGAATGGCAAACAGCAGCAGTTATTCCACTCCAAAAAGGAGGGGCCACAACTGACCCTGGTAACTATTGCCCCATACGCCTGATTAGCCTGGTCTAGGTCTATCATAGAACTTATTAACAAAAACATTGGGAACCTCCAAACACTTGACCTGACCCAGTTCGGCTTTGTTATGGACAGATCATGCCTACTAAACCTGGTTGACATCTTCGAGACAGTCACCAAGGCCATAGATGAGGGAAAGGTGATTTACACAGCCTACCTTGACCTCGCCAAGGCTTTCGACACCATTCTCCACTCGGGTATTACAGAAAAACTCACCAGTCTGAACAAAAACCCCTACATCATGAGATGCGTTGCTAACTGGCTTACAGACAGAACTCACACGTTAAGAATAGCGGGCTCCAGGTCTGACACTAAACCAGTAACAAGTTGTGTCCCACAAGGCTCAGTCCTGGTACCCCTACTGTTCAACATATACTTCTCAGAAGTACAGGCAAACACAGGAGGACTTATGGCTAACCAAGTTTGCCGATGACTGCAAACTGGGAGCCATATCTGACTATCTGGCTGACAATGAAAATCCTACAAAAGGGCCTTATTGAGATGGACACCTGGTGTCAAAGTCATGGCCTCAAGCTAAATGCCAAAAAATGCATAGCCATCCCGTTTGGGAAAAACAAAACACCCACGAATTACCACAGAGGTGGCAGCCCCCTTAATACAAAAGAGGTAATAAGAGATCTGGTTAACCAGGTAGATACTAATCTCTCCTTTGATAATCATATTGCCAAAGTAGTTAGGAAATCCTTCTATGTGGCCCATCTAATTACTAAAGGGTTTGCATCTAGAAATAAAGAGGTTATAGTGCCCCTCTACTCATCAGACCCATCATAGAGTACAATTCCCCATTTGGGATGTACCTCACAAGACACTTCCAGCAACTGAAAAGACCCCAAAAGTAGCTCACCAAGAGGATTACTGGCCTCAAACATATATCTTATGCAGCCTGACTGAAAAAACTCTGTCTGTATTCAGTGGCATATTGCTTACTCAGAAGTGATCTCTTCCTGACTTACAAAGCCATGTCCAACTCAGAATTGATGGACATGCTCCACCTAAAGAAATCCAAGTCACTGCAAGCCACATGCTCTAGTGAGCTAAACCTCACCACAACAATAAGTAGAACATGCTGGAGGGATAGATTTCTTTCACAGAGACTCCCCATGCCTTGGAACAAAATTCCAAACTACATTAGGCAAAGCCCCCTCACTAACACTCTTCAAGAGAAACCTTGATGAGTGGATGGATAACAAAAAATACACCCCTTGGATCACTTCATTGGCTCTGCTTTACAGAGGATCAGTTAATAAATCAATGGAGAGCGAAAGCCAACACACTATGGCTAGTCTTATAAATGCCCTTGGGCAGATAGCCTAGTACCTACCTATGAACCTATGTAGTGTGTTGCAAGTGTCAACCTTTCTCCTCTTGACCAGCTAGTCATAGAATGCATATCTTCCAATTCAGTGATGTAGGGGTATCTCTCATAAGTCTGAATGTTGGGAGTATAAAGGAGAGGGTTGTCTGTGTACATGAGGCAGTTGCAACAGTGCTTCAGAAGGCCCAAGTGCACCAGGTTAATGGACAAAAGCACAGATAACTGCACTTTAATCATGCCAGGGGAGGATGGTCATAACTACTAAGTACTGAAGCTAATTCCATGACAAACAACTACTACTGCTAGCTCTCAGGTGTGCTGGAATAATTGATAAAAAAACCTGTAGAAGTGCAAAGCTATTAGACTATTTGAAGTGCGGGAGAGGAAGAACTAGCAAGATCTAAGGGAAAACTAAAGGCAGGAGTGTCTGGCACCTGTAACAGTTTACCTCAGCTGTGCAGTTATCAGCACCTTTGGCCAGTTGTCAGCCCAGTAAACTATGCAGCATGTGCGATAATTGTGTAACACTATAATAGAAATAATTAGATAGGCAGGGGTTCTAACTCACTACTGGCAAGTGTGTGTGTGTGTGTGTGTGTGTGTGTGTGTGTGTGTGTGTGTGTGTGTGTGTGTGTGTGTGTGTGTGTGTGTGTGTGTGAGACACCCTGTAAATTTCCCATCACCCTACTTTACAAGGCCTGATGACATCATTCACCTTAGAAGTACCTTGGGATGAGGTGAAATTGTGTAAGCTCTGTGCTGCATCTGATAACTGCATAACACTATAGTAAAAATAACTAGAAAAGTAGGGGCTTTAATCTCAATACTGACAACTGTGTGCGTCTGTTTGTCTTTTGGTCAAGATCATATCCAGTTTGGCTGATGCCATTTTGACTTGTGTACCATCCATGCTCTGTTTACCACCTCCCGATGGCATTACTTTAAAGAGAGTGGTAACGGCATCTGCCTCACATGCAGCATGTTAAACCATTGTGCATGCCATACCAGTCCTCTGTACAGATGTCTATTTACTATCCAGATGTTTGCAAACTATATGTGGTCTGTGTCCCATATTAATGCCCATGTATGTGATATTATTGCTAAATCAGTCATGGTGTGTGTATTGACACACATGCCAGCATCAGGCATCATACCTGACTGAAACATCATGCTGATATGACATCTCCATGTCCCTCTCACACTGTTGCAATTCCAGATGTAGTACTACTCCCCGATGGTGACTGCTGTCTGCTGGATCCGCATACCTTTTGAGACCAGTCTGGACCACATGCCCATGGCCTGCTGCATCATGGTGTAGACAGCACACCTCCTTCAGTAGTGCTGGTGGTACTGCCAGTACAGGAACTTGATGGTGCATGGCCATGTAGACCCTCAGCTGATCGTGGTGCTACCCAACGTCCATGTGGCTGCTGGCCATCCCCCACCAAACACTCAAGCACAGATATTCCATAGTCAAGGAGTGCCAGGATCTCCCCCCATCATCTATCCATGACCTCAGTATGCTCACAGGTGGCCACAGCAAGTTCACAAATATCGCCATGGACACCAGGGATGTGCTCATCCATGATCCTGCATATATTTCTGGTGTTACATTCATTATGTGCCTGGGTCTCCATGATAGACCAAAACATGCATCTGGTGACTGCTGCTGTGACACTTGCAACAGGGCCATGATGGACTGCAATCCTCTGAGCACCCCTGCCCATCTGCCTGTGTGGGACCTTGCCAGCACTCTGGCTCTGGCTAGTGCCTGCACCCTCACTTGCCATAGTCACCACACTAGCCTGTTCCATGCCACC
The DNA here is from genome assembly GCF_019279795.1 of Protopterus annectens. NCBI lineage: Eukaryota > Metazoa > Chordata > Ceratodontiformes > Protopteridae > Protopterus > Protopterus annectens. The sequence goes on along the minus strand of NC_056733.1, from coordinate 492,100,462 downwards.
ACCCACCAACTATCCATTATCTGTGGCCACTGGTGATGGGGTATGTCTGGGCTTTGTGACTGTGTGAGGGGATGGGGTTGAAAACAGTGGAATGCCAATCAATGGCACCAATTCAGTCCCTGACAACCCCACCTGTACCTCAATAGGAGCATCATCATAGTCAGAGTCTGCAGAGACACTGACATCATTATCAGAGTGGGAGGGACTGCGGCTACCATGTCTATCTGTGAGGAAAAAATAACATATGTAAATTACTACATGCACTATAAAGGTTTGCTGGTATACACAAACACACGCACACACACACACACACACACACACATACACACACACACACACACACACACACACACACACACACACAGGTAAGGTGCCTCAAATCACATTAGCCAACGGGGGACATTCATGACACACAGTTAGACAATAACATACACACTCTGGACAGACCCTCAGCATCATGCAGTGCATCCCTTTCCACTTACTGTTACTACTAATATACACCTCTGGGATATGTGAGTGGTGTTAACAGGTGATGGGCCTCCACCTAGCTCCCACTGCACCCATGTAAACATTATTGCTTTCACCTGTATAGCATTGTGACAACTCCTACAGACATACCTCCAAACTATACAGAGTTTGGATGAATGTCTAGATGTCTGGCTCATATTTTTGGTCTGCTTCCCATAACTCCTGTGTTTGTCTGATACATTACCGGGATGACCTCTGGAATGGCGCCATTGACTGATGTCTTAAATTGAGGTGCAGACTGCATAACCTGCAGTACATGTATGTTAAAACAAAGACGGTTAGGAATAATTCCTCTCTTTATCAAGGCATAATTATTATTATAAACACATATTTATACTGAAAATAATTCCTCTAATAATCAAATGTCAGACAACAGATGCAAACCAGTTATAAGACTTTGCAGTGGTTTTTGGAATTGTTAGCTCAGCCACTGACACAGGCAAACATAGAGTGTAAAGGTCATAGCAGCCTGAAACAAGGGTCACACACTGACACACACTGATGTATTATAACAGCAGGAATGGCTCTTCTATTAGAAGTTGTATAAAACATGTATTAATCATTATAAGCACTGCACCTATGAGGAAAAAAAATACAGGCAGTTAGAATAAAAAGAAGAATAAATGCTTTTAGCCAGGCATTCCATGCAGCTTTTGTATTCATGTTTTCAGTCACTGGCATTCACATAAAAGATTGTTCACATGTGCTGCTCAGAGAAGATTTCAGTAAGCTGGTGTCCCAACATTGTTTGAGATCCCAATACTATAACAACGCTGATAATCAAGAAGGGGGGAAGAGTGTGAGGTCAGCACCATGGATCAAACTGTGGATACTGAGAAAGGGTGATTGTGAGGTTGAGTTCAGGGAAGAGTTAAGACAGGCAGTGGTTGGCAATGAAGAGTTAGCAAATACCTGGGTAACTACATATGAGCTAGTAAAAGAGATGAGTAGAAGAGGCCTTCATGTGACATCTGCAGAGAGGAAGGAGGACAAGGAGTCCTGGTGGTGGAATGAGGAAGTACAGGAGAGTATACAGAGAAAAGAGGTTTGTGAAGGAAAAGTGGAATTGTCAGACAGATGAAGAAAATAGACAGGAGTATATGGAGCTGGGGCACATGGCAAAGAGAGTGGTGGCAAAGGCTGAGGATGGAGTATCTAAAGAGTTGTATGTAAGGTTGGACACCAAGGATGGAGACTAGGACCTGTACCAATTGGCTAGACAGAGGAACATAACTAGAAAGAATGCACAGCAAATAAGGCTGATAAAGGATAATGGTGGAAATGTACTCACATGTGAGGAGAGTGTGTAGAGCAAATGGAAACAGTACTTTTATGATCTGTTGAATGAAGAGAATGAGAGAGAGAGAAGGTTGGATGATGTGAGTATGGTGAATCAGGAAGTGCAACAGATTATCATAGAGGAAGTAAGGATAGCTATGAAGAGGTTTAAAAATGGAAAGGTTATTGGTCCCGAAGACATACCTGTGGAAGCATGGAGGTGTTTAGGAGAAATGGCAGTGGTCTTTTTAACCTGATTTTTTACTGTAATCTTGGAGACTGAGAGGATGCGTGAGGAGTGGATAAAATGAGTCTGGGTACTGATTATGAGAATAAGGGTGGTGTGCAGAGCTGTAGTAACTACTGAAGGATAACATTGATCAGTCACAGCATGAGGTAATGGTAAAGGGTGGTGGAAGCTAGGTTAAGAAGGGAGGTGAGGACTACTGATCAGCAGCATGGTTTCATGCTATGATAGAGCAGTACAGATGTGATGTTGGCTCTGAGAGTGCTGAGGGAGACATACAGGGAAGGTCGGAAGTAGCTGCATTGTGTCTTTGTGGACTTAGAGACAGCATATGACAGGATGCCTAGAGAGGAGTTGTGGTGGAATCAGGATTGGCAGAAGAATCTGTAACAATTTTACAGGATATGTACAAGGCTAGTGTGACTGCCGTGAGTTCTGAGTTGGGAGTGACAGGTGCATTTATCTATCTATCACATTAGAGAACCACAACAGATTGCTGCTTGCTATATTTTTATCTGTGACTGCATAACTGTCTGGGTTTTTTTTCTAATGTTCTTCCAATTGGCTCAGTATCTGCATATACTAAGTAGTTGGTTCAAGACATTGTCCTGCATGTGGTAGCTATTTGCTCAGTGTGTTTTTTATAATCTTTATAATATATATTTACCATCTCAAAAGTGCTTACTTCTCTCTGTACTCTTCTTTCCTAGACCTAACACCACTCTTAAGTATTCAACTGTGGTACCACCTTTAACATTCTTGTAAGAAAAGCGCAGTCCGGATCTGAACTGTCTGCAAACAGCTACAGTTAACTTTGAGTATGTGTCTACCTGTTTAAGCCAATATTCATTTTCCCCTGGAGAACACTCTGCTTTGGCTTGTAAGCACCCCCCCCCCCACACACACACACATCTTCCACTTTCTCTTATTCCCTTCTGTTAGCAAATAGTATCCATAACTGATCAATACTGTGTGTTTGTTAATTTAAACTATGACCACAGTAGCCTACTGATACAAGGTTATCCTGTTTTTCCACCTGAGAAAGTAAGAAATGACTTACAGTTTCAGAGCAGTCCTTGGTCAATTGTGATTGTTTCTTAACACATGCTTGTCTTTGCTTTGTGATTGTTTCCAGCCCCCTCATACAAGCAACTAACAGGGTCTCTACCCGCTTCGCTCCTCACCCTGCCCCCTATTCCCTCCCACCCCCAGTGGTCCCACCTTTATTGCACTCAAACCCCTCCCATCTTTCCAATAGCCAACCATAGCGCTAACCCAACACTACCTCCTCCATCTTCCCACTACTATCACACCTCCTCAACTAACATGTACAAGCATACCTTTCCTATGCTCACTGCATGCACTCTCCTTGCATATCTTACATCCTACCAAAGCTCCATCATTCCGCCACTCAACCACTACCACTGTACTACTACTCATACCACCACTCATGTCTCACCCACACTCAGCTCCCCTCCCACCAGTTCAAGAACCATCCCTATGCACCCCCCACATATTCTACCAACTATATTACTCAAACATAAAGCATCCCTACAACTTAACATAGTAACCCTCCCACCATACCTATTACCCACAGAGCACAATCATAAAGTTTCCCTTATAAACAAACACATTCAAAAACAGAGAAAACTAATAATCTCATGCATATCAAAACTAGCCCTAAGTGGAGACATCCACCTCAACCCTGGCCCTACCATCTCCAACCCCAATCCTCATAATCAGACTAGAAACCCAACTTCTCCCATATTACAGCCAATAGAAAGCCAAGTGACTTCCTTCTACTAAGCCTAAATATTAGAAGTATATCCAACAAAGTCCATGAACACCATGCCACCATAGACTTGTACTCCCCAGATATAGTCATCCTGACAGAAACCTGGCTAAAACCTCACATTACCAGTGAGCAAATACTCCCTACAGGTTATGGCATACTAAGAGTAGACCGGCTAAACAAAAAAGGAGGTGGTGTAGCTATAATATTTAAACAGCATCTAAACATCCAGCTCTTAAAATCATCAGCGCCACAAATAGGCAATGAAGAAATAATATATACCAACCTCAAAATTAACCAAAACAAAATCATCAACATAATTGGATGCTACTTCCCACCTGGCCAAAACATCCCTCCACTAAAAAACCTTCTCAGCTGGTCTACCCACCATCTCCCCCAAGAAACTACCATCTTAGGTGATTTCAATATTGACTGACAATCCTGTTCTGGCAACAATCCAACCCATCATGTACACCTTCATGGCTTCACCCAACTAGTCTAGTCACCAACCAGGATAAATAAAAACTCCAGCAAGCACACTACCCCGGAATGGATACTAGTCAGTAAGAGCCCCCAGTCATATATAACAGGCTGCTTATCAGATAGCCTCAGTGATCACTCCCCAACATTCCTACTCAAAAAATACCTATACCAAGCTAAACCTGTCATCTACCATCAAATACATAAAAAACTAAACTTTAACCCACTCACATTCATCTCATCCCTCAAAGAATGTAACTGGCATCCTCTAAAGTACCTCAGTCTAGATGACGCAGTTGAATTTTTTAATACTACCTTCCTGAACATCCTTAATTACCAGGCCCCCATAAGATTTTTCAGAACCAAAGCGCAACCCTCCCCATGGCTACAGAAAACCACTAAGTCAGAAATGAAAAACAGGGATAAAGCCTGGGAGCACTGGCGCAAAACCAAAACCCCCTCAGCTAGACAGAAATTCCTAGAACTATGCAATAGAGTCAAAAAGCTAATAAAACAGGACAAATTCCAATACTACCAGTCTGCCCTAGACTCCTCACAACACAACCCCAAACAATTCTGGTCCTCCATAAACTCCATCCTCCACCCAGGTAAAGTCAGTACCCCTCCTCCTGACATCCCTCACTCCTCAGAAAATATTGCTACCTCATTCAACACACACTTCACCCAAACCATACTATCACTAGCTAAACAACACAACCCCCCCCTCCAACCCACACCTTCAACTAGTAATCTCCCCACTCCCCTCTCTTTCTCTCCTGTACCTACCTCCAACATAAAAACTCTTAACTAAACTTAAACCCACCAAATTAGCAGCAGACAACCTCCCAAGTGAATACCTACAAATCGCAGCTGATGCTCTGGCCTACCCAGTATCCATCTTAATTAACCGATCTCTGTCAGAAAGTTACGTTCCCACACTGTGGAAAGTATGACATATAATTCCCCTCCACAAAGGCGGACCCTCCGCAGAACTAACCAATTACCGCCCCATAGCTATTCTCTCTCCACTCTCCAAAATACTAGAGAGATGCATACACTCTCAGGTCTCAGACTACCTCCTTACTAACAAACTCCTTTTCAGTACTCAGCATGGTTTCCGACCAAACCATAGCACCACCACTGCCTTACTCTCCTTTACTAACACTATCCTTCAGCATAAAAACAATGGCTATCTCTCCTCTGCTACTTTCCTAGACCTATCTAAAGCATTTGACATGGTCCCACATAAACAACTTATCTCTGTCCTCAATAACCTATCCTTCTCACAATCAGTCACCAACTGGTTTCAGAGTTACCTGTCTGACCGCCAACAATCCATTGTATGGCAGAATGACATATCTCCTCAACTACCTGTCTCCATAGGGGTTCCCCAAGGATCCATCCTTGGACCCCTACTCTTCTCTGTTTACACCAATAATGTAGCTTCTGCCACCAAACATGGCACACTCATACAATACGCAGATGACTCGACCATCATCTGCTCAGCCGAGTCCCTACCAAAACTGCAAAAATCACACAGGAAGCATTTTCCTCTGTTGAAACATGGTTATCCGATGCCCAATTAATACTCAACCCAAACAAAACTAAACTACTCATCTTCCAACCCACCAAACATACTCAAAACAACTCTCACTTTAACATCACAGCAAAAGACAACACCACTATATACCCAACTGAACACACCAAATTGCTAGGAGTGGAAATAGACAATAAACTAAAATTTGACATTCACATATCCATGACCATAAAAAAGTCCACAAAAAACTAGGAGCATTATAGAGAAATAAGCAATTTCTCACCAAAGCAGCAAAGATTTCAATAGCAAATTCCCACCTTATCTCCACCCTACTTTATGCCTCTCCAATATATACCAACCTAAGGCAATGTGATCTAAACAAGCTAGAGACCTGCTACAACAAAATCGCCAAATTCGCCACAGGGGCATCCTACCGTAGTCACCACTGTCTCTCACTTGCTGAACTGGGCTGGCTTGAACTCCCTCACCTCCTTCAGTGGTATCAAGTCTCACTCGCCACAAACTAGTAAAGCATCTACTAAATGTCCCATCCCTCCAGAGTTTACTCCAACCCTATCGCACCACCAGACCACTAAGATCCAGCAACAAAAATCACTTGCAGATCACTAAAGCCAATAACTCTGCTGGTGAAGCACTATTCTCTTGCACCATAGCCAAATTATGGAACTCACCCCCACCCACAATTACCTCCGTACCATCATGCACCCACTTCAAAACTTTACTAAAAGCGCACCTAAAACATGCTGGCTATGCCCTTGCAATTCCCACTCTAATATCACCTACCCCATCCAACCACTACCTTTCTTTCCACTCCACTAACTACCTTGATTATAGCAAGCTCAGATGCTCATAAGCCTAGTACTTATTATACAGCAGGAACTTCTTATTGTAACATTTGTTTATGTCTGTTATGTACTTCACAGATAAAGATTCTAGTTGTCTACTGATGTACTATGTTCTTCATCTGTAAATATGTTATAAGTAATTGCTATGTTAAATTGTTAATCACTATGTAATCCAATGTAACTACTGTCTGTTTATTTTACTGTGGAGCTTTTCTCCCCGGGCCTCCGCTGAAAATGGACCTACGTCCAGTCGGACACTCCCGGTCAACAAATATAAATAAATAAATAAAATAAATAAATATTTAAGGTGGAGGTGGGAGTACATCAGGGATCAGCTATGAGCCCTTTCTTATTTGCAGTGGTGATGGACAGGTTGACAGACATGATCAGACAGGTGTCCCGGTAGACTATGCTGTTTGTGGATGACATTGTGGTCTGAAGTGAGAGTGGGGAACAGGTTGTGAAGACCCTGAAGAGGTGGAGGTATGGTCTAGAGAGGGAAGGAATGATGGTTAGCTGGACTAAGACAGAATATATGTGTATGAATGGGAGGGAGGATAGAGGAATAGTGAGGATGCAGGGAGTACAGTTTGCAAAGGTGTATAGGTTTAAATACTTTGGAACAACAGTTCAGTGTAACGGCGAGCATGGGGGAGAGGTAGAGAAGAGAGTACATGCAGGATGCTGGTGGTGGAGAAGAGTGTCAGGAGTGATCTGTGACAAACGAGTACCATTAAGAAGACAGGAAAGGTCTACAAGAGGCTAGTGAGGCCAGCTTTATTATATAGATTGGAGACATTGGCACTTAAAAGAAAGGCATGAGTCAGAGCTGGATGTAGCAGAGTTAATGATGTTAAGATTTCCACTGGGTCTGACGAGGGTGGACAGGATTAGGAATATGTATGTTAGGGGGTCAGCCCAGGTTAGAGAGCTTGGGGAGAAAGGCAGAGAATGGCAGGATTATGTTGGTTTGGACGTTAGATGAAGAGGTATGCAGAGTATATTTGGGACAGGATGAGGCTGCCAGGTAAGAGGAAAAGAGGAAGGCCTGAGATAAGGTGTATGTATGTGGTGATAGTGGACATGCAGGTGGTTGATGTGACACAGCAAGATGCAGAAGAATGGAAGACATGGAGACAGATGATCTGCTGTGGTGACCCCTAATGAGAACAGCCAAAAGAAAGAGAAGATGATGTTGTAATTTCAGTTTTTACAGGTTTCCAATTATTTGCCAAACATACATCTCTTAAAGAAATAACTACAAATATGAAGCACACATGTGGTCAGTGTGCATAACATTGGACAGTTGAATGATATGAGCTCAGTATATCACATGTAGTTAAACACACACAGCTGAGGCAGTATTTCAGTATGCAAAAAGGCTGTATAGGTCCATCACATTTCTGAGACAAACATGTATATCATATTTGTATTTACAATTAACATATGGATATCTGCAACTTCCCACTAGCTGGCCTAGCAGTGTCACAGTCAGTATTGTTCAACACACACTCCAGTAATAGTCATATGTGCACCATCCTTTCCTGGGATGACTCAGGGCCCTGAGCTGTGTTCTTTGTCACTGCAGACAGACACAGATGCTATGGCCATAGGTTCTGGTCAACAATATATCAGTACAGCAAGTGTTGTTGAGACATAATATTTGTTGAACTTCTTATTTTCCATGTTTACATACCCCCTACTACATTCCATTACATGCTTAATTGTTTGACATACCTCTTTTTTTTGGGTTCAATAGGTATACTCTTTCACTTTCAGTGTATGTATGTGTGCCTGTCTGTCTTTGTGTTTGTTTGTTTGTCTCTCTCTCTCTCTCTCTCTCTCTCTGAGACAGATGTAAGATATACATCTGTTTTGCATAGGCAGCAGCTTGCCTTCAAACAGATAAACCTTTGAACATAACAAAATTTACTCAGGACAAGCTAAAGGTGTTACTGCTCAGTGCTAGGAGCCTCAACAAGAAACTGCACTCTCTTGAAGCTCTCCTTACCCTGAAGAATGCTGATGTCTGTGCAGTTACTGAAACAAAGCCACAGAAGGCATTCAGGCAGTGCATAGCTATAATGCCATTCATATATTCCAACCACCCACTGCACATGAAAGAGCAAAAGGTGGAGGTATATCTATGTACATAAAGGTTAAGCACACCTCAAGGCTGGTCAAACAATATGGCATGCTTATGTTGAGCTACTCCATATCCACTTAACCATGAGAGAAATCCATTACCATATATTTCTAGCTATGGGTCCACCACTATGAACCAGAAAACCCATACATCATACCTAAAGTTACTAGAATCACTTACCATCTAGCCCAAAACCATACTCATGGGTGGTTTTAGCTACACTTCCATTAAATGGAAGACATACATGACCACTAACATGCAGGCACAAAGATTTATTGACTTTGTAAATTCAAATGCCCTTGAGCAGCTAGCCTGCACTCCCACTAGGGAAACAAATACCCTAGATCTGGTACTCACAAATATGGGAGAATGTTGCACTCCTTTAGTGTTATATCCTCACTAGTAAGATCAGATCACAAAGTGGACTCCTTGAAATAGTCCCCCTACTTAACCCCGAAAGCTTTTACAACTTCTCTAAGGTTAATTACCCTCTATTAAGGGACAGCATTGCTAGCTTTCAAGGCCCCCCAAATCTGGAAAACACAAAAACCTTATGCATAGGCATACACAAAAGCTCTATATGACCATATAAACAACTGCATAAAAATGGCAGTACCAGACTAAAATAAACCCAGGTTAATCTGCAAAACAAACCACCTTGGTGGACCCTTAGTATTAACAGGTTTTACAACAAAATAAAGAAAATCCTTTTGAGAGGTAAGAGGGAATATGCACAACAGAGAAATAAGTCCTTCATTAGTCTACACAACTGTAAAAATGGACTAGAAGACAAACAAACCTGGCAAAAGACAAGTCCGTTTTAACAAAGTGTTTTTCATTACAGTGATACTGTAACTTCTCAGAAGAGGTTACAGTATCACTGTAACGAAACGCACTTCATTAAAACGGACTTGTCTTTTGCCGGGTTTGTTTGTCTTCTAGTCCATTTTTACAGTTGTGTAGTTTTTTGGCAGTTTCCTTCATTAGTCTAAACAAGTGACGCGGGGTACTAGTCAAGTCTCTAAAAGCATACTTTGAGGTAAAAATAGCTCTCAAAGCTAAGAGTAACTGGTTACTGACTTGAAACTGTAGTTTTATTGGCCATTTTAGGTCAGTTTCAAAACTCTTTCATCTTCCTCTCTTAAAACATGGTTGCCTCATGGTTTTGGCGTCTTTTCAGGCTTGTTGGCTGTTGGTGAAGCACCCACCAAGAGGAGAAAACGCTGAGAGAAGAAAGAAGCCACTTTTGAGATTTTAAGTATTTTTCCTTTGTTTATTTGCTAAGTTTTTCTGCATAGAAAATAGTTTTTCTATTTTGAGCATTTTCTGGCTTGTTAAATTTGATTTCTGCATTAGTAACTGTATTTAGAGCACAACCTAGAGCTGTTTACTGAATTTCCTGTTTGCACTTATTTTTAAAATCGTTTTTTTCTCAAAACTTGCATTTTATCTGTCTTTGGCCTAGCACTCTTGTGTGGGGTCATTTACTGCACTCTTATAACTTGTTGATACTTGTGAACCTCTGCTTTTTTCCCACTTTTCTGAGATTTAAAAAAGTTCAGTTACAGGCTTGCTGTTCTTGAACTGTTTGTAAGTTTCTGTGAGGCCATTTTTTGCTTGGGCTAAAGGGAAGTCTCTCAGTTGATCAGTGGCAGTGAAAAACATTGAGCAGCCTGCCTGCCCCTGTGGGAGTGGTTACTGACTTGAAACTGTAGTTTTATTGGCCATTTTGGGTCAATTCCAAATCTCCTTCATCTTTCTCTCTTAAAACCCTCTTTTGCGCGGTTTTGCGCGTTTTTGTGCATAGCACAACAGCGGGCAGCACCGCCTAATTGGGTTTAAACTATTCCTGGCTCCACAAAGTGTGCTCTTCACTTTTTCCCTTAGAACTGCTCTATCTCTCAATTTAAACACCATATTCTCATTCTAAGGCCCTTCACTGGTCCAATTAATTAATCCTACAAGTTAGCACTATTAAACCATAAGCACTACTTACTCTTATACTCTCTACGATTACCCTGTCCTCTATTGGTCCATCTTAAATTCAGTTTCCCTATTACTCTAGCATGTCCAAAGGTCAGTCAATGGTTTACTCTCCAGTCCAGCTGGTGAATCTGGGAATTTTGAGGCAATGTTACAACTGTCTCATGTACACGGACAACCCTCTCCTCCTCCAAACAGGTTCAAATATATGTGAGAGATGCAACTATTTAGCCAAACTGGAGGCTGAGCTCTCTCATCTCAAAACTGGTGTAACCAGTCAGGAGGAGAAGGAAACCTCACACAACACAATTCCAGTATCACATAGTCCCACCACATCAGTGAACCAAACACATAAATACACAAAAACATACTCGGAGGCTCTAAATAAAAATCTACCTAAGCAACCGAGACCTCCAAAGCAGACATCCAAGCAAACGCTACCTCAAAACAAAACACACACAACACATAACCCACAAAGTCAGTGTGCCAAGCAGCCACAGCCCTTAAGGCTGAATAACACACCTGATACTCTTGTTATAGGTGACTCTATTGTCAGACACACTGACGTCCCGCTCACCAGGCTGAATAAAGAGAAGGTTACGGTGAGCTGCCTGTTGGGTGCAGGATCCGACACATAACGCAAGCACTCAGGTCACTCCAAAGCAAATACAAATATGACTCAGTCATTGTACATGCTGGTGTGAATGACCTGAGATGTACCTCCCTGGACTACATGAAAAGAGATATAGAGGAGCTCTCTGATCATGTAGCCCAGGCTGGTATGACCCTGACCTTGAGCAGCATCTTACCCTCACCTAGAATGATGCCACAGTACAAAGACAAAATGATCGATTTTAACAATTGGCTAAAATTTTGGCGTCATTCAAAGGGGATCCAGTGTCTGTCAGCCTGGGATGACATGCTCGACAAGCCACGTTGCTTCGCTAGGGACGGCTTGCACCTGTCACCACTGGGCTTTCGGATATTGGCAAAGGCTCTTGCCACCCCCATAGTGCCTTTTTTAGGCAAGGCTCAAAAGTCAAACCCACCCCCATAGACAGCACAAGGAACAAGAAACTAAGGGTAATGCTGCTAAACGCCATAAGTCTTAACCTCAAGATGCACGCACTCAAAGCTCTCCTCAGTATGGAGAACATCAATATTTGTGCAGTGACAGAAACCAGGTTCAAGGCTCCAGAGAGCACCCCAGCACTACCAGGCTATACCTCATATCATGCTTTTCGGCCCCAAAACCCGGACCGAACCACAAAAGGAGGGGGAGTTTCCATATTTATCAAGGATATCCACACCTCCAGGTTAGTGGCATTGCACGAAGTATCGGAGACCATCCTTGTGCAACTAACACTGGGCAAGACTGCTTTTCAGTTTATAACATCCTACAGACCACCCTCTCAAAGTCAGGAATCCCACTCGGCTTTCCTGAAAACATTGGAGAACATGAAGATCTCTCCGAACACCATTATATTGGGCAACTTCAACTACCCAAACATTGACTGGGAGCACTACTCAAGCCCCAGCACCTTAGCCCAAAGATTCCTGGAAATTATAAACTCAAATGCTATGGGACAACTAGTCACCACTCCCACAAGAGGGGACAACATACTAGACCTGATCATTACCAACATGGGGACTCTATGCTCCACACCAGAAGTATATCCCTCATTGGTAAGATCAGACCATAAATTAATTTCACTGGATGTTCACATCCCGACCCCGCCCCCAGCTCAGAAAACCACAGTGAAAAACTTCTCAAAAGTGAACTTCTCACTTCTCAAAACTGAAGTGGAATCCTTTAAGGCCCCAGGGCCAGTGGAAACTATGGCCCAAACTGCAGAATCCTATATAAATGCATTCTACAGACATCTCCAGGAATGCATGGATTGTGCTATCCCAAACAAAATCAAGACCCAATCATCCAAAGGCAGGCGTCCAGTCTGGTGGACCCCTGCCATAAATAAACTGTACAACAGAGGGAGGAAGCTACTACATGATAGAGCAAAATCCCTAATAGGGAAGGCATGTCTGATCAGTACTAGCAAAAAATTACGATCCCTCATAAAATCCTCCAAGGCCAGCGTCGAGAGAAAAATTGCACAGGGCACCAAAGACAATCATAAGGCTTTTTTCAGTTATGTTAGAAACCTGGGATGCAACTCCCAGACTTCTTCTGAGTTGATTCTAAATGACAAAAAATACACTGAACCCGCAGACATCGCCAATATCCTGGCAGACAGGTTCAGTGCAAACTTCTCCTCCCCCTCCCCCCCAAAAGAGCAAGTATCTATCCCGGCAGAGGGCTGCCTCCCAAACATCTCAGATGCTCAGGTGAAGGCTGCCCTCTCCAAAGCAAAAAACACTGCTTCCATGGGAACAGATGACGTCCCAGGTTGCGTCCTACATGAACTACAAGAGGCACTAATCCCTCAAATAAAACAGCTATACAATCTCAGCCTCACTACAGGATATGTGCCCACAGAATGGCGTACAGCAACAGTGGTCCCACTCCACAAATGTGGAGCCTCTACGGACCCTGGAAACTATCGCCCCATAAGCCTGACTAGCTTAGTCTGCAAGGCTGTGGAGAGGATCATCATGGAGCTCATAAACAAAGACATTGGGGACCTACAGACACTAGATCCTACCCAGTTCGGCTTTGTCAAGGGCAGATCCTGTCTTTTGAACCTGGCTGACTTCTTTAAAACAGTCACCAAAGCCATAGGTGAAGGGAAGGTAGTCCACACGGCCTATCTGGACATTGCAAAGGCATTTGACACAATACCCCACTCGGGCATCATAGATAAGCTATCCAGCTTAAATATAAACCCCTATGTCACAAGATGGATCGCAAACTGGCTCAAAGACAGAACCCACAGAGTGATAGTTGCTGGAGCCATGTCAGACTCAAAACCGGTCACAAGTGGCGTCCCACAGGGTTCTGTCCTGGGACCACTATTGTTCGGTATATACTTTTCCGAGGTACAGGCAGACGTGGGAGGACTATGGTTCACCAAGTTCACAGACGACTGCAAACTGGGCGCCATAATCAACTCTCCAGCTGACACAAACATCCTTCAAAAAGGTCTCACAGAGACAGATAACTGGTGCCAGCACCATGGTTTCATACCCTTTTGCAAAAACAATGTGCCCACAAATTACCACATAGGTGGAAACCCATTAAGTACAGAGAAAGTTATTAGGGACCTGGGGACCCAAGTTGATAGCAATCTCTCCTTTGAAAACCACATTGCCAAAGTGGTTAGAAAGACCTTCTACATAGCCCACCTCATCACGAAGGGTTTCACATCTAGATCAAGAGAGGTAATCGTGCCCCTTTATTCATCCCTCATCAGGCCCATCATAGAATACAATGCCCCTTTTGGGATGTACCTTACCCGACACCTGCAGCAATTAGAAAGACCCCAAAAGTATCTCACCAAGAGGATCAAGGGTCTCAAACAGATGCCATATGCTGCTCAGTTAAAAAAACTCCAGCTCTACTCAGTTGCATACCGCCTACTTGGCGATCTATGCCTGACATACAAAGCTATGTCAAATCCAGAATTAATGGACATGCTCCACCTCAGAAAATCTAAATCCCTTAGAGCCACATGCTTGAGGGACTTGAACCTCAGCACAGAAATAAATAGAACTTGCTGGAGGGACAGGTTCATAACCCAGAGGCTCCCTTCGCTCTGGAATAGAATTCCAGTTCATGTGAGGCAGAGCACCTCACTGAATCTCTTCAAGAAGAATCTCGATAAGTGGATGGGGGATCATAGGTTTGTCCCAGGGATTACTCCTGTGTCACTATTAGACAGAGGGACAGTAAACTAAACCTTAAAAAGGGCACAATATACTCAAATCAAGGGGTGGCGTACGCCATACAGAATCGGGCTAGGCTTATAATTGCCCCAGGGCAGATAGCCTAGTATGAACCTATGAACCTAAGAGATTTCACAATTATGTCCACAATCTTAAGGGCAGCACCCAAAAATGTACAAAATTAGTTGTAGATGACACCACTTATACTCAGTGGAAGACATAGCATATCTGCTGGCGAACAAATTCAGCACAAACTTCACCACCCCAAGTCCCCCATTTCTTCCTCCCAAAATACCATTCACCATTGCACTGCCAATTATCACCAAAGAACAGGTTGCCACTGCATTCTCTAAAGCTAAAAAATGGCTTCAGTGGGACATGACAGTATACCAGTTACCTCTTAAATAGCTTAAATCAGGACTTATCAGGCCCATTAGGATCTCTGTTTAACCACAGCCTCTGGACTGGCTTTGTCCTGATAGAGTATAGGACAGCAACAGTCATCCTTCTGGATAAAGGGGGACCATCTACTGACTCAGGAAATTACAAACCCATAAGTTTGACTGGTCTTATATGTAAGTCCATGGAAAGAATAATCATGGACCAGATAAATAATGACATAGAAGACAACCAAACACTGGATCCAACCCAATTTCGCTTTGTCAAGCACAGATGATTTCTAATGAATCTGGAAGTTTTTTTGAGAAAGTCACTAAGGCCATGGATGAGGGTAAAACAATTCATACCACCTACTTCGACGTGGCCAAGGCATTTGACACAGTTCCCCACTCAGGAATTATAAATAAATTCACAAAACTGAACATAAATCCCTATGTCACCAGAAGGATAGTCAATTGGCTCAAGGTCAGGACACGTGGTTAAAGTGGGTCAATCCAGATCCCAGAAAAGGCCATTTACTAGAGGTATGCTACAGGGCTCAGTACTGGGACCACTCCTGTTCAGAATATACTTCTCTGAAGTCAAGGCAAATGTTGTAAATCTTGGATGACAAAGTTTGCTGAAAACTGCAAGCTGGGGTGCAATCACTGAATCACCCAATGATTTAGATATCCTCCAGGAGGGTCAAAATCAGACAAATGATTTATGCCCGAACCATGACCTAAAACTAAATGCAAAAAAAATGCACTATCCTCTCCTTTGGAAAGTCAAATACCCCTGCAAATTACAACACCAATAGCACACCCCTTAGGGTGGACCCAGAGGTGAGAGATCTATGTACACAGATAGATAGTAGCCTGAACGTTGACAGCCATGTGTCCACAGTGCTGAGGAAATAGTTTTACATGGTGCAGCTTATAGGTAAAGCTATGGCAGCCAGGTACAAGGAAATTATAGTCCCGCTGTTCTCACCCCTCATTAGACCAATAATTGAATACAGTGCATCATTTGGCATATACTTGACTAGGCACTTAAGGCAGCTGGAGTGACCTCGGAGGTTCTTCACAAAGAAAATACAGGTTGTAAACATCATGAACTATGCAAATAGACAAAAAATCCATATCCCTTTACTCTATCTCCTGTTGATAATTAAGGGGTGATCTATACTTGACCTTCAAGGCACTCACAAATCCAACCCTGATGGAACTGCTACACATCTGCAAGTTAAACAGCATGAGGGTCACCTGATCTAGAGATCTAACCTTGGTCATTGACCCAAACAAAACATGCTGAAGAGGCAGATATGTGTCTCAGAGATTGCCCCTTGTTTGGAACAGGCTTCCTACTGACATTAAGTAGAGTCCTTCACTGGCCCTCTTCAAATGCAGTTTGGTTCAATGAATGGGGAATTATGAATTCACACCTGGAGCAGTGCCTATATCTCTTATGGACAGGAGCAATCTGTAAGATACTCAATGCACAGGCAACAAATCCATGCCATCTTCTTGCTCCAAGGGATCATATATTGGGTACAATTGGGTTATATTTGCTAGGATTGTAAGAGCCCTAAAGCAATTAGCCTAGTACTCTCCAGTGAACCCATGAACCTAAAAAAATGTTATAGCAATAACCCACGCCTGGGTGTGGGTAATGCTGGATTTACCCACAGTTGGCATGGTTTGGTCCCGAGGGACCAACCAAAGCCAACCGTGGGTAAATACAGCATTACCCACACCCAGAAGTGGGTTATTGCTATTATACCATGACATTATTTAAGAAAAGAAACTATTACTTGTCTTAAATAATGGCATAGTATAATGCCTGTTTACTGCCCTTCCGGAGATGTCTGGCATCCATGGCAGTTCTAATGTACTGTGCGCCTGCGCAGTACATCAGAGCTGTGGGCAAAAGCAACGGAGAAAGCAAGATCTCCGTTGCTTTTTTTTTACTGTTTTCGCTATGTTAAATGGGTTTAACATAGTGAGACAGTTTTAAAATAAGCAACGGAGATGTCCGTTGCTTATTTTAAAACTGTCTCGCTATGTTAAACCCATTTAACATAGCGAAACAGTAAAAAAAGCAACGGAGATCTTGCTTTCTCCGTTGCCTTTTTTTAAAAACCTGTCTCGCTATGTTAAATGGGTTTAGCATAGAGAGACAGCTTTAAAATAAGCAACGGAGATCTCCGTTGCTTATTTTAAAGCTGTCTCGCTATGTTAAACCCATTTAAAATAGCGAGACAGTGTTTTAAAAGTAGAGTTATACTAATGGAAAAAAGTCCGGGTGACCGGACCTTTTTCCATTAGTATAACTCGATTTACAATGTGCACGCTGGCCAATCAGCATGCATGTTTTGGGGGGGGGGGCATGGTATAATATATATTTAAACAGGATCACAGTACATTTTTTTCCAAAACACTTATATGATTTAATTCCACTACTTCACCTCTATAAAACCTCATCTTACTAAATGGGACTTTTCATTTTCTCAGCTCAACACCTCTTGTCTTTCCTCATGTCTGCCATTTCTGTCCTTAGGTACACTTATTTTTATCCCCAGTAAATTCTCAAACCACTACCAAGTATATTATTACTCTGAAATCCTCTCCTTTATAATCCTCACCAATGTTATATTTATTTACAGTTTGCTTGCAGTACATGTCCACACTATAAGTGTTGTACATATTTTCTGTAATGTTTATATTTGCTGGAATTTTTTATGCACTTTTGATTATATTTTCACTTGGTTGCATACCCTGGGAAGAGTCTGAAAATGGTCTTCTGAGTCCACCCTTTTCTCTACCCCATTCAACAAATGAATGAATGAGTAAATAAATAAATAAATAAAATAATAAAGAAATATAGGTGTGGTATGCAGGATACTGTACATCACAGTTAACTAGCAAATATTGTTTTTAAACACAACAAACAGAAGAGCAAAAAGGTGTTAATCAGCTGGAAGGCTAATGCACTTAACTCAGCAAGCCAAGCCAACACATCTGGTAATATCTTAGTCATATGTGACTCTGTAGTAAGACCGCAATCACTAGTCTGAGCAAGAGCTAGGTAACAGTAACCTGTCTGTCAATGCTGGGGTCTGCCATACCGGTAGTCTTTTCAATTCCCTTCACTTAAGATATGACTTGGTCATACTGGTGTGAGTGAAGGACCATGTCTTCTTGTAACATATGATGAGAGACAAGACTGAGCTCTTAGAATATGCATCTGAGGTTAGTATGAAAGTAGACTTGAGCAGCATCTAGCAATCGCCAAGAATTATACCTCTCAACTGTATGAATTTTCACAGAATGTCAAGATTTTTGTCTCTCGTTTTTGGTATGCCCCCCCATAAAATGTGTAGTTTTATGGCAAATCATTGAGTATTAATGTCACTAAATAATAACAGACATTTGAGTTTCAGACTTTATATACTTTAGAAAATGCATGCTAATGCAAAACATTTTAATATTTTAACTTTCTAAGTATACAAGAGCAATATTTAAAATTTTTATCTAGGTTTGGGCCTGTGTACCCCCATTATTTTTCACTTTCTTCAGATTTCTTGAGAAGTATGCTAAGAATGATGCTACAGTGCAAGCAAAAATAACTGAATTTAACAGCTTACTTATTGGTGTAATTCTAATGGGGTGCAGTATATATTAGCCTGAGATGAGGTGACTGGCAGCTCTCTGTGCTTTGCTATGGAAGTCATACACCTTGCGCCTCTTGGATTTCGAATATTGGCTAAAACTTCTTCCCCCATGGTGACTTTTTCATGCAATGTCAGTCTCAACACACTACTGACATAGTCATAATAAATCAAATCAAGACTGCTCAAAACTAGAAGCCTGAATGACAAGTTGCACTCCTTACAGGCCTATCTGATGTTCAAAATTACAAATATTGACAAAGTTGCAGAAATATGGTTTCATTGTGGGGATACCACCCCCATACTGCCGAATTTCATTGCCTACATCTCTCTCAGACCTACTGCTGAATATTATTGCGTTGTAGTACTGGACATGTCCATTACTAAGAAGTCAAATCAAAACAAGACTCATAATGTAGGCCAATGACCTTGAAGTCTTCCATATCCTACTTATTGTCAATATACATCTGTACCACATAATGTCTGACAATTATATCCCCTCCATATCACCTGCAGCCCACAAAATATATCCAAACAGAGATGAACCCCTGCCAATTGAACCAAACACTATTCCCTTGGGGGATGTCAATGATCCTTCCATTATCTGGGAAACGTATACTGTCACAAGTAATGATGGACAAAGCTAACTAGATTTTATAGAGCAGCTAAATCACATTCCAATGAAAGTATCCAAGATATTGAATCTATTCCTTACCAGTATAACCCCCACAAATTGCTACACCTTTCTTCTACACTTGTATTTGGCCCAGCAATGGACAAATCTGACCACAGTTCAGTAATAATCATTATAAGGGTAAAACTAGATTTACAAAAAACAAAAAATGGACCAGCAAACAAGGCACGTTGAAATAGTGAAAAATGTATTTTTCACTATTTCAGTGTGCCTTGTTTGCTGGTCCATTTTTCTGTTTTGTGTACTTTCCCTTTAGGACCCTGCAGCTGCCGTACTCGCAGAGGCTGCTTCATTTTCGGTAAAACTAGATTTACCAAC
This sequence comes from Protopterus annectens, assembly GCF_019279795.1. Taxonomy (NCBI): domain Eukaryota; kingdom Metazoa; phylum Chordata; order Ceratodontiformes; family Protopteridae; genus Protopterus; species Protopterus annectens. Next base: position 492,080,702 of record NC_056733.1, on the reverse strand, counting down.
AACTCCTACTATTTTTACAGACTATCCTAAAGAGAACTTATGATAGCTAACTAATGACCTAATGAAATTTAAACACACACACTCCCTCCTCACCACTTGATGACCCCCCCCCACACACACACACACACACTGCTATATCCAAGGGCAGTTTCTGTGCTCGCCTAAAAGCATATATTAAGGCACCATTCCCCCTCAGACACAGATGCAATGCCAAATTCAGAAAAAAATTGCTGTGGTTGAACTTTAAAGGAAACAAACCATGCAACAACAGCAAGAAATTTACTTTCTATAATAACAAACTCAATACACCAACCTGTAAAAGTGAACTCAAAACAGATTAACAAATAGCTCAGAAGCAAAATGAAATCCTCTAAATGAGTAAATATGATCTGAAAATTGCTACCGATGTTAAGGACAACCACAAATCCTTTTTCAACTATGTCAAAAAACCTTTAAAGCAATACGCATCAATGCACTGAACTAATACATAACAACAACAAATACTCATCTCCAGAAGACATAGTCAACATGTTAACAGATATAATTAGCTCATACTTTTTACTCTTATCTCCACTAACCACCCTCCATATTAGTATGCTCAACCTCAGATCACTTTGGAGCAAGTATTGTGGGTTCTCTCCAAGGTCAAACACTAGCTCCATAGGTCCAGCCAATATGGCTGTCTGTCTTCTTTTTACACCAAGCACAGCTTTATAGACTTGATACTGAACTTATCAGCCACAGTTACAAGTTACAGTCTTAGCCTTTTAATGGAGTTGTGCTGCAGCTGGGGAGAACTGCTGTAGTTATTCCACTCCATAAGGGAGGACTCACCATTCCCACTGTAAAATATATAGCTGTAAAAGATACAGCTATAATTCTCATCAGTCTTATCAGTAAAGTAACAGAGCATATCACTATGGAACATATTAATGAGGACATCAGCAGTCTACAGTCCCTTGAACCAAAGCAGTTTGATCCTACCCCCTAGTCCTTGTGAACTTCTTTGAACAAACTATGGATACATCGGAAGCAGGCAAATCAGTCCATACTGCTTTTTTTGACCTGGACAAGGCCTTTCATACCATACCACATTCTGACATCAGCATGATGTTAATAAAAGTATATGTAAACCTTGTGTTTTTTGCTGGATATTGAACTGGCTTATTGACAGAAACAATCTATTACTGTACAACACATACTCTTATCAAAAGGTTTCCTAACATTGTTGTCTCTTAAGGGATGGCCCTTGCATCATTTCTCTTAACTATTTAGTTCTATGATGACAAAGATGATGTTGAGGGTCTCTTGCTGACCAAGTCTATGAATATTTGCATGCTTGGAGCTGTCATAAGTTTTCTCTTTGAATTCTACATTGTCCAAGAAGGTCTAACACATGTGAATAAGTGTTGCCTGGTTCATGGTCTAAAGCTAAATGCCAAAAAATGTTGTAATATATCATTGGACAACCAGATGTAGCCATGTACCTACTATGTAGGTGACATCACTTTGGAAAATTGACATAGGCGTTATGGAATTGGACGCTTTTCTTAACACTCAACCATCCTTTGATAGTCATGTATCCACTATAATTAGGAAATCATTGTATCTATCCAGGCTGATTATCAGGGTATGTATGCATAACCTTGCATATACTATGTATCATGGAAGCTAAAGTAAAGGTGGTGAAAGAGCTATAGCTACAGAGGCCATAAAATTCATCATTGAATTCTACAAGGGAAAGATGTTATTAACTTTACCTCAGCTATTTTCTATTCAGTACCAAGACCCTAGATGATTTTCATACAAATTGTCCTAATAGTCAGTTACATTAGAACTGGGACAAACACAGGTTCTGGCACTGACCTGCTATAATGGGGCTGCAGATAGTTTGTTGCTGCATTGTCCTGCCTCATGGTTCTATACCCATCTTTTATTCAATTTTACGACATTTCCCTTCATGCTACACTGCCTAGATCTTACAGCGTTCAGCCCCTCTCCTACCGTGCATCCATTCTGAGCCTACCTAGTCACTGTGTGAAACAGGTGCCATTTTCAAAAGTAAACTAGCAGGGCTATAGCACTAATGTCCTGATTTTGGTGTGTCTGCCACATAAGTTTCTAACAAGCAATTGTTACCCTTATTATTGCATCTCATTTGATTTATTGTATTCTTGCCTGTAATTATAAATCCTTGCATGTTTGCTGTACAAGTTGTATTCTGCCAGTCTAACATGAAAAAGTGAGCCTCTGTGTTAATTCCCTTATTACCAATTTATCTCATGCTTTGTCACTTAGAAGAGTACCTTATGAGCTTGATACCTGTACCAGCCAGTGTGCTATACCCTTCAAGGTTGTTTTAACATCCAGTCTAAAGTGACAGTTAGTTGCTAAATAGAGCCTGTGCCTTTGAGCTTGCATCAACATAAAGTTTAAAGTGCCAGCTGATATATTGAGCCTGCTAGCTTTTGAGCTTGTATCATCATGAAGTTTAATGTGCCAGCTGATATACTGATCCTGCTAGCTACTCACAAGTGCATTTTCTTTTCTAATTCATCGCAGATGAATAATAATATTCTAGCTGTGCTGCTTACGAATTGTACTTGTGTGTACATAATAGAAGTTTAGGGTGCTAGTTATACATGCATATATCAAGTCTATGTGTTGATTGCAAATACGTATACTAGTCTAATGCTGTTCTGCTGATTGTTCACAATTCTACATGGGCTTTTTCTTCATGAATAGCAGTCTGCCAACTAAATATGCCTAATTGCCTTAGCCTTTAACTGACTTTTACTTACTTTCTGTCCTCTGCAAACACATTACAAATGTTTTTTGTATTTGCTGTTCTATTCACTGCACTCCAGATTTAGTACTCATAGACTGTACTGCACTGTTAGGTAACATACTTTAAAATAACACCACACTGTGGTCCAGCCAGCAATTGTATGAACACTACTTGATACAGTTTCTACATTTCTCACCTGCTCTCTCTGATATTTTTCACACTCAACCTATTTACTTTTTCTTCCTCTACAGTTTCCCTGGACTCCCTTAACCACGGGTTCTCCCACACCTAAAGTGGATGTCCAACGATTCACATTTTCTGTGCTGCAAGACTGCGACCTAAGCAACCAGCCAGTGGATACATACGAACCTTTGTACAGTATGTTATTTCCTTATCTTACTGGCTGTGAAATTGCTCAATCATTGTAAATCTACCAGCTATATAGCATAGTGGACTGCACGCCACCTGGGATGCTAGCACACAGAATTCCTCTCCTCATACCCAAGCTGTTCTTAACTTTTCCTCAGCTATTTTCTATTCAATACCACAACCCTACATGATTTTCATACAAACTGTCCCAATAGTCAGTTACATTAGAACTGGAACTGACCTGCAGTACTTGTTTTTTTGCTGCTTGTTCTGCCTTCTGGTTCTGCCCTGTCTGTTTGCCCACACTACACTCAGGCTCACTCCACTTCTCTACCCTACCCCATTCCGACCCACCCCATGCTTTCCCAAATTTATACCTAGCATTACTCCACCACTAAGCTTGTTAACCAATTACAAACAGTCCTACCACCATATATATCCATGTATATCCAAATAATACCAAAACCCCACCCAACACTATACTAGCTCAACTTTTGCTCCCTACTAACCATTCCACTACCCTGCCTTCTGGAAATCAAAAAACACCATGCCACTAAAAATGTTCCCCCTTCTCTCTAATATGTTTCTAACATTATTTCTTGGTCTCCTATCCACATCACCTCCCTGAAATATTCTCCAACCCCAGCAACATTCACACACTCTACTCTTGCTCTAATTCATGAAAACCTCACAGAAAGATAGAGTAACATATTAGCCAGCCTAATTCAATATCACATTATGCATGTCTCAAAACTCAAAATCCTTCCTGACAACATCACTAGTAAATCTAGCTTCAACAAAATAATTAGCAATGATAAACCTACACAATACTTCAAGTATTACCTCTCCAAACAACACATTCCATCCATTTCTGGAGACATCCACCCCAACCTAGGGCCCCTGACTATAGCTTCCTCTGCTAAGACCCTACCCCTAAGAATATCCTTTTGGCAACTCTAAACCCATGTAGTATCTGCAACAAAACCACAGAATTTCACATTTGGTTATATCTTCACACCCCTGATATTCTTGTAATCACTGAAACCTGGCTAACACCCCATATTCATGATGCTGGAATAACACCCACAGGCTATAATATACTTAGAAAAGACAGAACCAACATAAAAGGTGTCAGGATAGCCTTAATCTATTCCAACACCATCACAATCTCACCTTTCCCCAGAGAAACACCAACCTTTAGCAATGCCAAAATTGTAAATGGAACCCTAAAAATTAACAAAACAAAACAATTATGCATTGTTGGAGTACATATACCCCCCCCCCCCCGGGAAAAACATCCAAACTATGGAAGATATCCTCTCCTTGGTATCAGAAAACATCAGCAATGAAATTATAATTATTGGAGATATCAATATCAACTGGCAAGATCTGATGACTGACCCCCCTACTAATAGCATAAACCTCTATGTTTATACCCAGCTCATTAACCATGCCACTCATATGCATAACAGCAATACCTTAGGTGCAACTCTTGATTGGATACTTTTCTAATTAAGACAAATACTCTACTCACTACACTTTACCCAGTACTCTTAATGACCACCTACCCATATTCATATATAGATCTACACCGCAAATTAGAAGAACACACACATACAGAACCACCAGAAGCATAAGGAACTTTGACCAACAATGATTTAACAAAATGCTAAAACACGCTAACTGAAAATCACTTAGAACACTACCACTAAAAGATACCCTTGAATACTTCAACAATTTATTTTTAAATACTCCCAATCACCTAGCCCCCATCTGCACCAAAAGAATAAAAACTAACCATGCCCCCTGGCTAAAAAAAAAATACGAAAACATCTACAAGATAGAGATAAAGCCTGGAAAGAATGGCACAGTAACACATCTGATGCTAACCTAATCAAATACAAACAGGTATGAAACAAGACAAAAAAGCTAATGAACATAGATAAAAAAAATAATAATTTCTCCAGACAACTGGCAAACCATAAAAACAACCAAAACCATTTTTGGAAATACATTTCTAACCTCCTTACCCCAGGATCTAAACAAACTCCATCACTACACCCTAACAAACCTACCTCAGAGATTGCAAACCTGTTTAATTCTCATTTTATAGATAGCATAAGCAAACTGTTAACAAATCCCACTGCCACAACTTCCTCAAACCCCAACTCTGATTTCCTTCCAGTCTTATCTCATAACTCCTGCACAAACCAAAAAAAACCTTCACCTTCATAACAAACTAGTAATACATCTTCTTTCCCCCTTTTCTCTTAAACCTGTTTTTCTTCTCTCATTCATAAGCTACTTTAAAAACTAAAACCATGTTATATCTCCTCTAACAACCTCACCCTGAATACTTAAAACTCACTGCAGAAGCCATAGCATATACTGTCAGCACCCTTATAAATCACTCCATAGCAGACTCCATAGCCTCTGGAAAAAAATATATCATCACCCCTTTATATAAAGGGGTAACTCATATGAACTTTCCAATTATTGACCTCTCCATCCTCTCTTCTCTTTCAAAACTCCTGGAAAAAATGCATACACAGGCACTTGTTTCACCATCTAATCCAAAATAAACTAATTACTCCTACCCAACATGGCCTTGGCTCATCACACAGTACCACAACTGCCCTAATCTCCTTCGTGGGCACTGTGTCCAAGGCCACTGAATCCAGTAATATTACCTCTGTCTTACTATTAGACTTATGAACTAAAAGAAAGAGCTTCAGACAGAGAAAACCAGGTCCGGTATTAGTATAAAAGTTCTTCCGTAATTTATTAGGAACCACAAGTACACATAATCTTAGATAATTGGTTAAGAATGCAGTATTTAATTGGTGGCTGCTATTTGTATTTTTATCTGAAGAAGTCATTCCATATGGTATGACGAAAAGCACTTTATGTGTACTTGTGGTTCCTAATAAATTACGGAAGAACTTTTATACTAATACCGGACCTGGTTTTCTCTGTCTGAAGCTCTTTCTTTTAGTTCATTGTTTTTTTACGTTTTTACTATTAGACTTATCAACGACATTTGACACAGTCTTCCACAACAAACTTTTTCACCAACAAATAACAGCAGTGCAGCACAAAATACACACCAGCAACTGCTTTAACTTTTATTTAAAAAAAATATATGAATAAGAGCTAAGTGCTTTCATTCCCAATGGAACTTCTTCAGAAGGGAGTTCTGAAGACCGCTTAGCTCTTATTCTTATTTTTGTTTTAAAATAAAAGTTAAAGCAGTTTCTGGGGCGTATGTCATGCTGCACTGCTGTTATTTGTGGAATATTTGTAATTTGAAATTTCTTCACCAACTATCCATTGTAGGCTGCACTCCACCATCCTTCCAGTGGTTTGCAAGCTACCTATCCAATTGCCAACAATGTGTTAAATGGCAAAATAAGCTATCCAAATATCAAACCAAAATGACTGGGATACCACAAGGATCCATACTTGGACCCTTACTTTTCAATGTTATCACCAACAACCTTCACACCTCATCACCCTTTGGCTCCATTATCCAATACACAGATGATACTACCATAATCTCCTCCTCTAATAACATACAGCATCTCCAACAACTCACCCAAACCACCTTCACCTCAAAAAAGACATGGTTGAAAGTAGCCCAAGTACTCCTAAATCCTAAAAAACAAAACTCTTGCTTTTCGCAGCAAAATCTGTCTCATCTGACTTTAAATTTTTCTCTCAGGATAACACAGAAATCAAAAAACTTCTACAACCAAGCTCCTGGGTATTACCATAGATAACAAACTAACTTTTAAACACCACATCTGCAATACCATAAAAAACACACATCAAATTAGGAACACTCTATAGACAAACATTTTCGTAAATAAGTCCACCAGAAAAACCCTCACCAACACCTGTTTACTTCCCTCTCTCTCATATGCAGCCCCCTTATACACCAATTTCAAATCTTCTCTTAAAAACAAACTCTAATCCTGCTACCATAAAGTTGCCAAATTTGCCGCAGGCCACTCCTATCATTCCCATCACTGCCTAGCTCTGAAAAAAACTAAAGTGTCTTCAACTCACACACCACATAAACCTAATTCAGCTGTCTTCTGCACATAAAATGATATATACACCTGATAGCTGACCAGCCCTCAAATCTGTCCTAAAACCCAACATCCCTACCAGAGCCCTCTGCTCTGAAAGCAAACAACTCCTAACTGTCTACATTTCAAACAAAAGAGCTGGACAGTGCCTATACTCTCATGCTACTGCCAAGCTCTGGAACTCTCTGCCAACAGACATTACTAGCATTGAGTGCTTTAATGACTTCAAACACACCCTAAAAAACATTTTCTATGTAACCAGACCTGCATCTGCTCTTTCCCTAACAGGAGAACTCCATCCACTCTCTCGGACCTTTCCTCTTTACATCTGGAGATAACTAGACCATGACTTTATTTCACTAACCATTAACATATCGAGCTAAGAAATTATATGGATTTCCACACCCTTAACTATTCCCATCCTACTGCACAATTTCTTGTAAGCATATGCCTGCTTCTAATATTCTGACCTTCACCCTTGACCTTAATCCAACCTGAAAAAAAATGTAATCTATCACATTACTTTTACTTAGTATTCTGTATAGTATATGTTTTATTATTGTATCTACCTCTTTGTAATTATTGAGTATCTAGTACATGTTTTCTATTGTATCTACTTCTTTGTACATATTTAATATTCAGCACTTATTTAATGTATGATTTAATACTTCCTACTGTCTTATTCATGTATAATGTTCTTTCTTATTGTATCATTTGGAGCTTTTGTCCCCGGGCCACCACTGAAAATAGGTTCCTCACCCAGTCAGACTTGCCCAGTAAACAAATGTTAAATGCATAAAATAAAATAAATAAATAAACACATATACAAGTAGTCTGTCAGCAGTGCAAGTGTAAATGAAGCAACTTTACAGATGAGCAAATGCAGATATAACAATGCCAGATAAATCCAGCAGAAGACAGCACCAAACCTACGAACATACATGTGAAAGGCAAACTACTAAGCACGGTGCCAAACAGCAGTACTACAGAAAAAAACAACAAAACATCTGCTACATAAACAAGTAGGTGTATACGACCCAAAAAACTGTGTAATGGAATGTGTATATGTTACACACATATGCCATGTCAAAGGCAACACACGGTTTTAGATCTATAGCTGTTAGCTGTTAGCTGCCTAAATGGAATGTGCATGAAATCAGTCAATACACATACACACACCAATGACATGTATGACTATTTATAAAAAAAAAACACTGCAGCTTAACAAATATATCAGGTTGTGCACATGGATGTCAGCAAAGTACACTGTTTAACACACAAGTATAATGAGAACAAGGATGTACTGAAAGCAGTAGTCAGTGGCTTGCGTGCAGATGTCTACATTGTAAAATGGTCTCACATTTGGAACATGTTCACTCTGTCAACAGCTAATTTATGGCAAGGGACAATAATTGCAATAAGGCAAACATATATGAAAAATATAATACTTAAATATGAAGGTGGAAGGAAGATGAACAACCTGGATCCATAACAGGGAAAAGCAGGGCAAGATAAATTAACACACTGCAAATGCATGTGTACTGCACATAGGGTGCTGTAGAAGCTAAGCCAAAACACATTTACCCATATGGAAAATGTATGTTACATAGGCAGAATGATTTCTGATGTTCACAGAACTGGTCATGTATAAAATGCAAAGGCACAGTAATATGCTATAATGTAACATCAACATGCATAGGTAAGCAAGCTAAGAATTTCAAGCAGATAAATACAAAACCAAAGCCCCAGACAAAGAATACAGCTCACAGCTATAGAACAAAATATCCAAGTAGAAAAGCTGATCTAAAACCACCACGGCTGTAGTAAACACAACTTTATTGCAAAAAGTACTGGAAATAAGTAAGCGCTTTCACAATCACACTGAATGCTTCAGCAGACTGCTGTTACTAACTTTTTCATCTTATTTAAACATACTCATCCAATAAGCAGCTCAACTTAAATAAAATACAATTAACCAATCAACATTACTAACTTCTTTTAAAACCCTTCAGAATATTCACACTCTATGTGATAGAAACCTTATTACATAAAAATCTAAAACCACATAAATGTTTTGTTTAAAAATACAAAAACGAATATGATGCTTTCTCCTACTACATTTAATGTGTAAGTGCCCTTGCTTTGAGGAAGGGTTTTAGTGAGACAGCTTCAGTAATCTCTGGTGGTTTATCAGCATTCAGCCTCATAATCCACCTTTGCTCTGCTGCTTCAGTCCTATTTCTTATGTCCTCTCCTCTAACCCCTTCTTCAAGAATCTTTAGTACAAGGAACTTAAATGTGTGTTGTGCCCCTGCTGTTTCCACATGTTTGGCCAAGGCACTCATTTCCTTCTTGTTACTTATATCCCTGCCATGTTCTAGTATGTGATCTTTTAACATTCTGTTAGTCTTCCCTATGTAAAAAACTTTGCAGACTTGGCAGAATCTAAAATATACTATATTTTTGGTTCTGCAGTCTGCATAACATTTTGCTTGAATCTCAAAATGCAGTTGTGGATGTACAAAGGTGGTGCAGGAATGTATATATTTACAGGCTGTACATTTTCTACATATGTAAGTGCCTTGTCTCTATGAAATGTTCTTCATTCCAGTCCCTTGTGTTTTATAGCATAATTAACATTTGAGTGATTTTTTTGTTCTTAAAAGAAAAGCTGGGTGTGTCATCTATCACTCCCTCTAGCTCTTCCACTGCTTTCAGGATGTTCCAATTCCTTTTAAAAACTTCACAGAAAATGTTAACATCACTAGCAAAAATAATGGGGAATCTAAGTTTATTGTTTTCAGTGCTATTTATCTTTGTTCCTAAGTCTTCCTGTCGTGAAAGTATGCTTTCCTTTTCTTTCCTCTTTCTTTAAGTAGATCCACTACACAGATATCAAACTCATGCTCTCTATAAACTCTTCCCCAAGGGTTTGCAGAGCTGCTGTCAACTGTTTGTCTCTAGTGTTTAAGTTACTAACAGCAATCTGATGAAGCTGTCAGTGTGATCATGAAAGTGCTTACATATTTCCCGTACTTTTTGTAATAAAGTTGTGTTTACTACAGCTGTGGTGGTCAGGCTCAGTTTTCTACTTGGATATTTTGTTCTATAGCTGTGAGCCATATCCTTTGTCTGGGGCTTTGGTTTTGTTTTTATCTGCATATTTCTTATTTTGAAACTGGTCCGGAACATGACTGAAGGCTTTGATGTAGAACTGGACTATGTGCCAGCAGGAAATTTAACACTACAACCTCAAGTCGAATGGCTGAATCAAATTCTTTATCTGGAAACAAACCCACTATTTAACCAACCAGTATTTCCAGAGGACAATAGAGCTACTGTGGATGGAGACATGCAGGTGCATTTTTGAGTGCAGTTTAGATATATGAAAATAAATTATACAAGTTTAAGCACCTCCAATGGCAAATATTCCATTTGGAGGCATCTCTACAGTATAAGATTGTTTCTAGGGGTTGAGGGTACTGACCATGCCCACATACGGTGATTTGTTCCCCGATTTATTGAAGAAGTGATAGCAATTGAATTTACAATTAAGCTATGATTATATGAACCTTCTCATTAACTTTTTTCTGCCACAAGAGAGGGAACTACAAAGAGAACTCAAAGAACTGTATACTCAGATGCATGCTACATATTAATCCGATATTATATCTGATAGACTGGACACGCTGCGTGAACAGATCCTTCATTATGAGAAACAGCTTCAGAATGGCAAAATGAGAAAACTACAGCAAGACATGAATGATTTTCAGTGTGGAATGGTGTTTTCTTGGCCCAGGCAACCTACTGCAAACACCATCCAATCAACAGGTTATTCTCCTTCTCAGCAACCAATCAGTAACACACCGGCTGAAGAGGAAGTAAACACACTTACCAACTTGGTTAGCATGCAGGAAGCGTGCATTTCAGTTACTGAACAGAACTCCACAACGAGAACACAGAATATGAACTTGGCAATGGAGAAGGCAGGAACAAAGCATCGCAAACTAAACAAGTGAATCCTTTTTCCAAGGGCTCAAATGGAATGAAAGAAACTTTAATAATACCATTTCAACTAAAAAATGCTCTACCGATAAAAGAGAGGTCAGAGAGCCGCAGCAGGAAGGGCAATGTCCCATAGCAGCAGAACACAGAGGGGATATGACAGAGGGTAACCAGAAGCAAGAATTTAAAGGTTTGGTCTTGAATCTTTCATGTATACTATTGACAAATCTATCACTACTGGGTAAAGGATTTTCCTTTATCCCAGCACAGAAGACTAACTTAGTAGACATTTTGCAGGAATTTAGACTATTTGGAAGAACACTGACTTTGAAAACTGTTTTTAAGAATGTTAGCAATGTAATTCCTAAATTTACTAAATCTAGTGTTTTTACTCCTAAAATGCACCCAATGGTTGATACCTTTATTTCAGTATGCGAAAAAGAAATTAGAAAAATATTTGAAAATGGTACAACACCTTCTTATTTTAATTTAAGTAGGGATGAATGTGATGCATTGTCAGAATTAAAATCTATGCAGTTCATAGAGACTAGGCCTGCTGATAAAGGGGGATGTATTATAGTTATGGACAAGGAATTTTATATCATACAAATGCATTTATTATTGAATGACCAGACTACAAATCAAAGAATAACTGGAACAGATGTGAAGGATGTAACAGACAGAATATCTGTCATTGTGTTTGACTTACTTATAAGTAACATGATTTCAGAGGAACTATTTAAATATTTTAATGTTGAAACCCCATTGATTCTGGTAATATATGGATTACCTAAAGTACATAAGGACATAGAGCACCCACCCATGAGACCTATAGTCTCAAGTAAAGGGTGGGCAACAGAACCACTATACATTCACGTAGAAAAATGTTTACATTCAGTGCTTCAAACCTGTGATAATGTGGTAAAGGATTCCAAGACTTTTTTACAGGTGTTGTACAATAAGGGTATGGGGGTCAATTGTGAATATTTTTTGTGACTCTAGAAATAACATCTCTGTTTACTGTCATTCTGAATCATTGGGGTATCGAGAACATTTGTAATTTATTGAACACTAAACAGGTATTCACCAATGAAAAAGTAAATTTGATTTGTAATTTGCTGGAAATTATCCTGGAGAATAATATATTTATTTTCAGGGATGACTACTACCTTCAGAAGATAAGCATAGCTATAGGCATGGCATGTGCAAATAGCTACACCAATCTGGCATTAGCTGAATGGGAGTTTACATCATTTTTACAAAATAATGAATACAGCAAACACTTATTATGGTATACCAGTTTTGTTGATGATATTTTTTTTTCTGTGGGGGGCTCCTTGCAAGAGCTAGATTTGTTCTTAGAATATTTACACACAACAACAACATTCCTGAAGTTTACTTGTAAGTTTTCATTAGAAGAAATTGAATTTTTGGATGTGCTTGACAAGATGTCTGACATTAACAGCCTGGAAACCAGTTTATATAGGAAACCAACTAAGAGAAATTCTTTGCTTCACAAAAACAGTATGCACCCAAAATATATTGGTAAAAATGTTATGAGGGGACAGATTTTAAGAACGATGAGATTAAACAATAGTGATACACAGTTGACAGCAGCTCTGCAAACCCTTGGGGAAGAGTTTATAGAGAGGGGTATTCCAAGCATGAGTTTGATATCTGTGTAGTGGATCTACTTAAAGAAAGAGGAAAGAAAGGGAAAGCATACTTTTCATGACAGGAAGACTTAGGAACAAAGACAAATAGCACTGAAAACAATAAACTTAGATTCCCCATTTCTTTTGCTAGTGATGTTAATATTTTCTGTGAAGTCTTTAAAAGGAATTGGGACATCCTGAAAGCAGTGGAAGAGCTAGAGGGAGTGATAGATGACTCACCTAGCTTTAAGAACAAAAAAAACACTCAAATGTCAATTATGCTATAAAACACAAGGGACTGGAATGAAGAACATTTCACAGAGACAAGGCACTTACATATGTAGAAAATGTACAGCCTGTAAATATATACATTCCTGCACCACCTTTTTACATCCACAACTGCATTTTGAGATTCAAGCAAAATGTTATGCAGCTTGCAGAACCAAAAATATAATATATTTTAGTTTCTGCCAAGTCTGCAAAGTTTTTTATACAGGGAAGACTAACAGAATGTTAAAAGATCACATACTAGAGCATGGCAGGGATATAAGTAACAAGAAGAAATGAGTGCCTTGGCCAAACATGTGGAAACAACAGGGGCACAACACATATTTAAGTTCCTTGTACTATACATTCTTGAAGAAGGGGTTAGAGGAGGGATTATAAGAAAAAGGACTGAAGCAGCAGAGCAAAGGTGGATTATGAGGCTGAATGCTGATAAACCACCAGGGATTACTGAAGCTGTCTCAATAAAACCCTTCCTCAAAGCAAGGGCACTTAGACATTAAATGTAGTAGGAGAAAGCATCATATTATTTTTTGTTGTTGTTGTTGTGACTTTCGGCTTTTCCCAGTTAGGGGTCGCCACAGCGGAACTCCGGTCTACTAATGATTGGTAGTTGATTTTTACGTGCCGAGTTACCAGCCCTGATGCACAACCTTCAACAAAAGTATGCCCATTCACGCATGTCTCCACGCAGAAGACGCTCTAGCTGAGTATCAAACTGTACAGTGTCTGACTGTGAGGCGACAATGCTACCTCAACACCACTTTTAAATAAAACATACATGTCATTTTAGATATTTATGTAATAAGGTTTCTGTCCATAGAGTGTGAATATTCTGAAGGTTTTTAAAATAAGTTAGTAATGTTGTTGATTGGTTAATTGTATTTTAACTAAGTTGAGCTGCTTATTGGATGAGTATGTGCTTAAATAAGATGAAAATGTTAGTAACAGCAGTCTGATGAAGCAGTCAGTGTGATCATGAAAGTGTTTACTTATTTCCAGTACTTTTTGGAATAAAGTTGTGTTTACTACAGCCATGGTGGTTTGGCTCAGCTTTTCTGCTAAGAATTTCAAGCACCTTCATATATACCATCATGAAAATGTTGAATACACAAATGCAGGTGTATATCACCCACTCTACTCATTACTAAGCAGAGGATACTCATGTCAGCATCATTAAAGCATGTCAGTGGTCATCACTGAATGCTCACATGTCCAAGGTACAATTGTGTGTCACTATGGATCCAATCATATGCAGACAAATGTATAATCAGTTAATGTGTACAACTATTTGCAGGTGGGAAATTATGTGAATAAGTAATGGATGTGGATATTTAAGATACAGCAAACACAACATAGTGTACATCTTAATGCTACATTACTGTTTGATGCATTCCAAATATGAGGACAGCAGATGGATATGATATACCCGTATATGATCCCACTTGGCATCAGATTGCCAACACATTTCACACAGCACGACTTCATGCCAGTGGGACATCATGACAATTGTCATCCAAAACACATTGGGAATGGCATGTCCTTCTGTTGCACATACATGAAATGGCAATACACAATTTCAAACCATGCCACAATGTTAGTGCTGGACTATGGGCAACATATGTTGTCTCTCATTTGCCTTCAGTAAAACACGTGTTTACAGGCTATGTCTTTCAGCACTAGTTGCAGGTTAATTGCCACAATGCATGGACAACTGAATGGGAAGAAAAGTATAATGTGCCAATGTGTGTCAAGCACACATTGAAATAGAAGTAAATGGCACGTGAAGATAACACATAAGCATGTCAGCTACATGGTATGCATGCACAAGAGTGAATATACAGTCCAATTAATTACATAGCAATTAGCATGTTAACAACATAATACAAGGGAAGCGCACACAAAAAAACGTATGGACCAGAGGGACCAGGCTGATTGGGTTAAGACTCACAAATGACCTCAACCTTATGGGCAATATGCCTGAATAAATCATGCACAGCCTGTACCATATCCTCAAAGATTATGCCAATTATTTTTAAATCATGACTTCCTGCGCTGAGCTAAGTTCTGCTAAGCCTTGCTAAGCACTGCTTAAACAACCTTTGTTTAAGCACTGCTTCACTGTCTTTAGCTTGTTTGTGCACTGCTAAGCATTGCCAGTTTAAGCACTGCTCAACTCAGCTAAGCTGGTTTGCGTAGTACAAAGCAATGTGCCACATTTTTAAAAATGATCCAAAGGTGTGTAAGGGTGGGAAAACAGGCTTTATTGAGTGCAACAGGTGAGGATACAACATAGCCAGTTGGAGTTTGAACTGTGCAGGAAAATGGCAATTCTTGGAGTGTTTGCATGCTTCCAGATGCAGCTGTGAGGCATTCTGGAGTCCAGAGTCATGGGTGGGCTTCTAGTGAAAGACCATGAGCACTGGCAGCTGCAGGACCAGTTCCAGAGAGTAGAGTACAAGGTGAAGGCCTGGGACTGGCTGGAATGTGATCTCACCAGTGCTGCAAGTATTCCCTGCACAGGTGAGCAGGACCATCACCACTATGATGATCTGAATCTTCAGAAGGGGGAACATCAGGACACCTGGGTCCAGGATGCTTGTGATGGGAATGCCTCACAAGTTGTAAGTACTGTTAGCATTGTTTTACCAGTACCTAATCTGAATATGTGATAGACAGGTACACATAGTGGTGTGCTTCTCTCCCTATAGCTGCTGATGAGAGAGCTTGCAACCTAGAGGCCCATGCAGTGTGCCTGGCCAGGTTACGCACTGAGTGTAGTGAGTACAGATTCATTTGCAATCTATAGTCAAATACATAAGGTAGAATAATTAATTCACTTCTAGTAGGTATATACAGTACAGATATGTGTACTGCAATGAATGTGGGTGTAGACTTGTACTGGAATAATTGGCTACTGCCAACTATTGTGCAATAAATATTAAAGCATTAAACCTGATAATGTTATTGAAATAAAGTTTTTCCTGCAATAACTGTGGAATTACAGCTGTATTGCAACACCTGCATTATATCAACTGCTGTGCAATAAAGACTCGAAAGTATACCAATAACTGCATGAAGAACCCCTAATAAAGCTGTGTTGTGCAATATGTATGTATGTAGGGCTGTTGTTTATGAAATTAAGTGTGACATCTGGTCTGAAATAAAAACACAAAGAATACCACTAACTGATGCAAGGTATAGCTAAGAAACAGTGCTATTCTAAACTGTAGATTTGGAGCTGTACTACAAGAAATATGCATGATGACATTTGTTCTGCACTAACATCTGAAACAATACCAGAAAAATCCAAGGTATATTATGTATATCAGGATCGTCTTGTGTTAACCATTGCATTTCAGCTATATGCATTCCTGCTCTGAGGTCCGGTGCTGCAAGCAAGTACAAAACTGTAATTGCTGTAGACTGCAAAAATACTATCTGCAACTGCATATGGATCAGGTAGCCAAACCAATACTCCGATATGGTCTGTACATGTCACAGATATTTCCACCCACTAAAAGTTTATGTGTACACCTGCATTCTATGTATTTCTGTACAATTTACTTAGTATCGCCGTCATGCATGAATCTCATGCATCTGTGTTCAACTGTTACTGCAGTCTTGTATAAAACTGTACTACTATTACCAAGTCATATTTTGTTTACAGGTAAGCTCTAAGCAAATATCAGTCAGCCAATGGTCATCAGTAGCTCAGTTTGTTAAATGCTGTGTCTGATGTACATTTTGTCATGGACAGACAGGGGTTCGAATCCAGTGACAAGTACTAATAAATATTACTGAATCAGTTACATATTGTTAACAGATGTTCTCTCCACAGGAATTACAGGTAAATGGGTGCTGTAGCCCTTATTATGGGTAATAATGTGTGTGTTCAGATGTAATAGACTATTAACAGCATTGATCAGGAATGTGATAAGACATCATAAAATAAAGGCAACAAGTACAATAGTGATAAAAGATAATACAATAAAATAAATGTGTAATCTTGGTTTGGCTGTATGCCATGCCTGGTGTGTCTGTGAAAGTTTGCTGATGGTCTAACCAAATGCCTGCCAAGGACAACATGATAGTTGTATACTCTCTGTACTGTAAATGATACATGTCTCTCAAGTGTCACTCTGTCATGGAGTGTAATCACTGTTGCCTAATTCCTCTGTCACAGATATGTCATCAACATGATTATGTCAATAGCACAGTCACACTACATCAGTCCACAGTACACTTTGGTAGCTCTATAGGTCCACCTGACATGTAGTTGTGTACCTGTAGGTGTTACTGCTTGGCCCATACTGTACCATGTGGAAAGCTTGAGAAGTATGTACATGCTACAACAGCTATAAGGCACTGTTATACATAAAGGACTGGCAGACCTGTAGAGTATATAACAATACTGTTGCAAACTATATAGCCTATACTGGTATTAATGGGCTGTATTTCCCTCTCCCACCCCCTTATCTTCATTATAATGTATTATTGTTATACATTGGTTATGGTTTACTATTAACATATGTTGTTCTCTAAACATTATATTTGACCTTGAGTTTTATTATTGTTATGTATTACAATAGTTGCATACTAACATTTCATGTTTAATTACCTATGTTGTTGGCCTTATGCTGTAACTATTACTGACATGCTGTTACTATATTGACTGTTATCCTACTCATTGTTGTGCTCCATATACTATGCATTGTTATGTTACTGGGTTATCTGCAATGTTCTGGCATGTTATTATAAATAACTAAATAGTTTGTTCATTACTAGCCTATACACATTGAAATACCTCAGCACTACAACTTGACTGGGTAAGCTGGTTCCTGGTGATCTGCTTAGCCTACCTCAGCTGACTGTGGCACAGGGTCCCAGCAGGTTTGGGACCCAAGCCAGTGGTGCACCCTCTGCTGTCCTTGCACCACCTATGGGTGGAACTGCCTCAAGGGACAGGGCCTGTCCTCCCCAGAAGCAAGGGTGGAGGGGAGGCTGTCACCCAGGATCAGCTACTGGTGATGGTGCACAGGATAGTTTATCATGGGTATAAGCAACACCTGTAGTGGATTGAGGGTAGACTCACAAACCTGGAGAGTCCTGGTGCCCCCAGCACCCAGCCTCCAGCACAGCCATCTTCAGGGCAGTGAAGAAGCAGTGTTGACTGCCCATGGGTGGAGAGCTCAGTCACACTGCTGCCATATGGGGACACATACACCTCTGACATCACAACACCCTTCCGTGCAAGGTGTTTACCCCTTCATGTGTCACACACTGCCCCTGTATGCTGTCTTATTTGTCTTGTCTCTCCACAATTGCAACCTCTCCTACACAACTTACCTGCGCACACATGCCTATATCCCTTCCCCAGCATTCTGCTCTCTCCTTAAACAAAATAAATAAATAAAGAAAGAAAGAAAGAAAGAAAGAAAGAAAGGGCTCTTGTCCCACAAAAAAATATCGCCCCATACATAGCTCTCAATTTTTCACATGCATCCACTGGGCACAACTAATTATTTCATTAATTAATGAACACATTTATGTTGCCCTCACCCCTCTCTCTGGGGTATGAGGCTCCAAATTCAAAATTCTGTATAGCCTGCACAGCTATTGCTGATGAAGAAATGGAAAGCTATGGTCCTTTCCTACATCCTTCCTGCACAATTCTACCTGCCTTTCAGAATGTTTTTCCCTATGCTTGCCTCAATTTCACTGCTTTCCTATCACCCCTTTTTAATTTCATTTTTATTTTTAGCATGGGTTTAAGTGGAGCTAAGTTGTACACTGCTCAAACCCACACAAACCCACTTAAAACTGCTTAAAAGTGCCTTAATCATCTTATGTGTTTCTCTCAGTGTTAGGCACATCTGCAAAATAATCTCCCCTGCGCAAATCATGCCCAGGCCTCTGCAAACTGCAGCGTAGTGCATTAGCCCACAAGGCCACTCAGTTCTGAACTAAAGCAGGTGTTTCCACCAACACATATTGGTTGCCACTGACGTGCTGCAAGTACATATAATGGTAAAAATGGGAGTGTACCTGTGACTATGATGCAGACAATTCACCAGTACACAGCCAAATAGATAATAATGGATCTACATGAGGCCTGGGATAGCAGGTATACCTATCAACTGTACAGACTATTGCAGAATGTCCAGAGTTTTGCTGCCTAGTTTTGGCACAGTTTTCACAAAAACATATATGTCTGGTAAAGTCCTGGCAAGTCATGAAAGACTGAGGTTAGAAAATGATGACAGATATTTGAGTATCACACTTCATACCCTTCAGAAAACACATACTAATGTAAATCCTGTGTCACAGAATGTATGTGTGCACATATATCCTGCAAATACACCTCCTGCAGCACTGACTCAGTAGCTCAGTCTGTTAAATGCCTTGCATGCAGTGCATTTTGCCAACCACAGTCCTGGTTTCCAATCCAGTGTGTTGCATTTCAATTGCATTCTTGTGAATACAGCAAATAATGACTGAGTCATCCAAATTTAATCAAAACACGTTGTTGCTACTGAATGAACTGCTACTCATGTTTGCAAGTCAAATGCCTGTAGGTAGGGACACACTGCACATTTATTTATTATTATTATTTATTCTATATTTTACATTTGTTGACCGGGTTTGTCCGACTGAGTTTAATACCCATTTTCAGCAGAGGCCCGAGGAGAAAAGCTCCAATATTGTTTGATAAGCATAACATACAGAGTGATAAACAATGACTTGTCACATATTACATAAAATAATATTGAGAAAAAAATAAAGAGAAATTTGCAAAAATATTTACACTGTAATAATTAGGAGTAAGAAGAGAAAATAGTTTGTAGGCGTAGAAAAGAGGAAGAGCTAGGGGAGACAGGGCATGGATTGGTAGTATGTTTAAGTGGGATGATTGCACTTGCAGATCTATTTGTTCTGTAGGTATTGCTTAGTAGCAGTTTTGAATAGTTTTGGTTGAGCAAGTGACCTAATTTCAAGAGGAAGTCTATTCCAAGCCTTGGTGGGATTAAAGCTGTAGAGATTGTGGCCAATTTTAGTTTTAGGTTTGTAGGTTTGCAAAAGGCCTTGGGTGAAGCTACAGAGTGATCTTGTTGGAGTATAGTGAGAAATTAGGGATGATTGAGTTGGGCAGTAGGAGAGTTTGTAAAGAACAGAGTGAATGAAATGAGACTGATTAAGTAAGAACAAGTTAGGTAGTTTTAGCCCATTAATTTCCTTCAGTGACAGGCAGTGATGAGACTTATAAGTATTTTGAGCAGGAAATTTAGCTACCTTGTTGTAAGTTGTTTCTAATTTAGCAAGTAGTCAAGCATTAAGGTCGGTTAGGATTTGAGATCTATGTGGTGAGAGAGGACATGTAGATGGTTGGAGTGACAGAGCAAGATGCAGAGGACAGGTTGAAATGGAAACAGATGATCTGCTGTGGCGACCCCTAATGGGAACAGCCGAAAGAAGAAGAATAAAGTGGGTAGGAGGCAAGAGTTGGATAGGGTTAGCTTAGCTTTTTTGGTAAGAAATATCTTGTTATGATACAGGAGTCCTAGCTTCTGATGTGTTTTCCTGATACAATTATTAATGTGTAGGTCAAACTTTAAGTGATCATCAATAGTAACCACTAAAAGTTTTGTGCTGGTGTCAACCTGTATTGGGGTATTGTTTACAGATATTATAGAGAAGGAGGTTTTGATATAGTTAAAATTTTGGGGGAAAAAGAGTAATAGTTTAGTTTTTGGGGGTTGAGAATAAGTTGGTTATTGGAAAGCCAGTTTTTTACAGAGTTGAAGGAGATCTGTGTAGCTGAGATAAGTTTGGTTGGAGAGTCAGCAATAGTAATAACTGTAGAGTCATCTGTGTTTTGTACCAGAGAAGACTCAGGACAGGAAGAGAAGAGAAGTTAGTGAAGATATTGAAAAGTAGTGGCCCAAGGATGGAGCCATGAGGAACACTCATTTTGACAGGGAGGAGGGGGAGTAGGCTGAAAGCCACTTGACAGACTGGTGGCAGTCTGAAAGATAGCTGTCAAACCATGAAACAGTTGCAGGTGAGAAATTTAGGTTTGTAAGTTTGAGCAGAAGAAGGGGATGAGAGATTGCATGAAAGGATTTAGAGAGGTCAACCAAAAGACAGGAAATTAGTTTATTATTGTCTCTAGCAAGTAAGATGGAATTTAGAAAGGACAGAAGAGCTGTAGTAGTGCTGTTATTGGGACAAAAAATATGTTGAGTAGGTGTGAGTATATTTTCTTGAAGTAGGCAGTGTATTATCTCTTTGTGTATGCATTTGTCAAGAATTTTGGAGAGAGGAGAAAGTATAGCAATAGGTCTGAAATTAGATATATCAGATGAGTTACCTCCTTTATGTATAGGAATGGTGTAGCAGTGTTTCCAGATAGTGGCAATTATAGACTTATAGACTCTGAGATGGAGTGATTTATTAATATGGAGATAGAAGAGCAATGGTATTCGGTGGCGATCTGTAGGAAGGAGGAGGTGATATTGTCTACTGATGTGGAGAATGGTTTTAACTTGGACAGTAGAGATTTAATAAAGTTGGTAGAAACAGGCTCCAGTGAGAAATTATTTTTAGGATAGCTATTAGGAGCAGAGTCAGAGTTGTTCAAGCTATTTGTATAGTTGGCTAGGTTAGGATTAGGGTTAAGTAGTTTAGATATTCAGTCAATAAAATATGTATTGAATATGGTGGCAGTTTTCTCATGAGTTTTGTCAGGGCATGGAATTGAAGAACTAGGGGTACCAGGGTGTAATATTTGGTTGTAAAAGTTTTTCTTATCTGTACTTATATGCCTTTTGGCTATATTTCTTAGTTCTCTGTATTTGTGCAGTTCAGGTTGGAGCTTAGTTTTTGTCCAGATTTTGCATGCACTATCCCTATTTTTTTAGTAAGGTACGAGTGTTTTGTGTTAACCATGGAGATATGGTGGATTTTATCTGAACGGCTCGGAAAGGGGCTGGAGAGTTTAGTATAATTAAGAATGTGGAGTTGAAGGACTGGACTGCTTCATCTAAGGGGATTTGGTATAAGAAATTCCAGATAACTTTGGAGAGAAGAGATTTGAAGATTTCTGGGTGAACGTTAGTTAGCTTTCTGCATGTTATGGGGCTATGAGGTTTAGCAAGACAAGGTGAGTATCTAAGGACTTTTATTCGACAGTGGTCACTTAGAGGGTTAGACAGAGTTTCTGGGTTGTGGTACTTAGAGGAATGAGATACTAAGATCCAATCAATGAGGCTGGTGGGTATAAGAGAGTTATTAGTATAGGTAGGATCAGTAATAAGTTGAGAGAAGCCATAGAGGTTTATGTGTGAGGAAGAGTTTGGGGAGAAAGAGATAGCCAATTTAAGTTAATGTCACCCAGTATTATAGTCTCATTAGTATTGTGGTGAGAGATGTGTGCAAGTATGCTTTCAAGCAGGGGGAATATTATCCCCTGGTGGAAGTAGATTGCCACTATTGTGATGGTGGAGTGGTCATTTCGTATGAGATTGACCTGTAAAATTTCAGCTGGGGGAAAAGGTGGAATGGATTATTTTGAGTTTGAGATAGTAAGGAGGTTGGTGTGTAAGATAGCAACACCACCTCCTTTTCTCTTTTGCTGATCTAGGCATTATACACTATAGCTGGGAGGGAGGAAGTCTCTGTCAGTGTGTTGGGGTTTAAGCCAGGGTTCAGTCAGTACTAGGATAGCAGGAGTATGGAGAGAGATATAGCTTACCTATATGTCATCTACTACTCTTTAAATGGCACTGTCACATAACAGATGAACCTTAACCACATACCTCAACTGGACTGTTATGGGTACCCTTACCCTGGCTCTGCTGTAACAACAGAGCTGACACTGCTTGCTCAGTGACACATGCAGTTTGTGGATGATCTCTTGATCTCTTCATTGGATAGAAAGGGAATGAGGGACAGTTAAATGAATTCTTGCTTGACATCAATATTAGTAACAATTTTTTGCACTTTACAATGGAAAAGTCCAAGGAATGCATCAACTTTCTAGACATCACAGTAGCAAGGGAAATAAGGGATCACCACTAAAATGCACAGAAAGGACTGTTACTATCCATCCTATTTAGAGAGAAATAGCATGCATCCACCACACATATTTTTTAATATAGTGAACGGAAAAGGAATAAGGGTCTCACGTCTTACTAATCAGGATGAAGAATTTGATCATACTTTACATAATTTGAAATTGGACTTTGAGAATAGGGGTTACAGTTGTCAAGAGATAGAAGCAGCTTATGCCCAAGTTAAAGCAGAGAAACAAGGTAGAGGTAAGCCATAATATTCTAATAGAGCACGGACAAGGGTTAATGAAATAAAGGAAGGTAATAGGGTTCCAGTAGTTATCTCCTATACACAGGATGTCAAACAGGTAAAGGATGTGTTCAAAAAGAATTGGCATATTTTGCTACTGAGTGAGGAGACTAAAAATATAGTGGGAGAATATCCCAAGTTTACTCATAAGAAAATGATGGGTCTTAAACAACAATTATGTTACCCTAAGATATTTAGATGATTGGAGACCATAGATAGGGGAACAAAGAAGTGTGGCAATTGTAATTACTGCCAGTATATAGATATGTCTAGATTTTATAGGCACCCAGGAACAGTTTTTTTGTGGGAGATCAGAGCGCAAGTGAGCTGTAACAGTAAGAACCTGATATACCTGGCTTACTGTACAATCGGCTTAAGATTTTATGTGGGTAAGATGGATCGTCAACTTAAAGAGCATATAAGAGACCACCTCTACTGTACTAGGAATGGGGATGACCATAGTGCCCTGGCCAAACACACTTTGCTCATGGGTGAGGACCACATTTTTATGTTCCAAGTCCTGCAGGTACAACAAATTAGTGAATGACGAGGGGATATAGTTAATGATACAGAATTCACAGAACTGAAGAGGATTCTAAGGCTGGGAGCACATAGAGGTTTAGGTCTAAATGATACGGTACCCCTGAAACCAGTGCTAAAAAGGAAGGGCATTAGGAAATAAAATAAAATAAATATGACATATATTTTTCCCTTATAGGTGCTCTTGAGTATGTTTAGATTTGTGGCTAAAGAATTTTTAATGTAATGAAAAACATTTTATGTTTGCCTTTCTTTTTATCTTTTGTTCATTTTTATTTGTTGTATATCTCTTTAAGAAATTTTGGAGGGAAATTTAAAGTTGTTTTAATTGATTGATTGTTATAGTATACATACTAGAAGGATGAGTTGTTATGTTATGTGTCTGATGAAGTAACTGGTTTAAGAAAGCACTAACACAATAAACTCTTGGAACTTTTATTCGACAAATTGCCTCTATCGCTTTGATTTTTTTGCAAATATACAGCTGTATGTTAAGCTACCTGCTACAGACCTACTATACCATACAATCCCCTAGAACAAGGGATCCCGACAACACCCAGACATAAAGGGTGGGCAAAGGTCTAGTGACAGGGACATGTTTCACAGTTTGCCCCTACAAAACATAGTGAGCTGATAGACTAGCAGCTACTGCAGCATAATGCATATTCTGATGGGTATGATGTCTGACACTCAAATGTCTCTTCCACCTTACTGACCTCATCCCACAATGCTTATCACTGAACTGCCAGATAATCACAATGTCATCTGACAATGGCCAAACATAGCATGCAAAACTATGGACATACCACATAAAACTCAACAGTGGACAGTATGTGTACCCACCATCTGCGATGCTGAAGTCTCCATACCTCACTAATGTACATCTCAAAGACTAAGAAAGGGGCCAAGGCCTACATGAAGGCCTTAAATATTGCACCGTGGTACCATGTCATTGGCTAATAAAAGTGCAACCCAGCTGTGTTGGATGCAATTAGCAAGTCTGAGCCACAAATTGGTGCACAGGCAGTTACCTGTTAATGAGCATGCCCTACAAAAGTCAAGCAACCTATGGGAAACAGCTCTGTAAGTTGCTTTACCAAGACAGAGTACAAGTTAGCAAGCTGTTTTCTAGAGGATTTGTTCACATACAGATTATGTTACTCTACTAGGCATGTCATACATGTTCCCATATAATGGCATGCAGATGAGAGGATGTAGCTATGGGGAAAAGAGATTACAACAGTAGGCCTGTAGTACATCTTTGTGACTGACATGTTGATTATACTCTGCTGGCCAACAGCTACAGGCATTCCTCTTAAATGTGACAGCTGTGAATGAAATCACAGCTCTGGCCCTCTCACTCCCTCCTACAATGGTCGGCACCTGTATGAAAGATACTGGATTGTGAGTTATACATATTGTCAGTGCATAAGAGTGGACATGGCTGTCATATCACATGATGTGCTGTCAGCCAGCTCCTTTCAGTCTGTGTATGTCACACAGGAGTAGTTCAGACATAGTAAAGGTGTCCCTGACTGTCCCTAATGTACTCTGACTAGGTCACTGTTTTGTTGACATTCATATCTCACCACTTGACAGCTATGGCTAACATACCTGGCAACCCACTATGGCAGGAATTCTGGTCATAGCCATTATTAGTGGGGGAACACAGGCACAACCTCAGTAACGAAGTGTGCATATTGGTCATACAATGCAAGAGTATGAATACAGTAACAGATATTACTGATCATAAGCTTTTTGGGGGGGTTCTGGCATGTGACAGCCAGATTCTCTATATGCTGACAAGAACCAGCAAGTATTGGCCAACCATTTGCCAGACATCCACATGTTTGTGCCAACAGGACCACATATATCAGGCACACGTACACATGCCACAAACATCTGTGTACTGGACAGGTATGACACCTACAGAGAAGATATACTACAGCAGGTTTACATTGCTGTCTATCATTGTGGCACACTGGTGTCTCTGGACTGTCCCTATATATATGTAATACCACACACCTATGTGTCTGACAGTGGCTGTATGACATAGTAGCTGGACTATGCCCATAGGGGACACATCACAGTAGATGGCATTGATGGGTGTGGAGCCATACAGCACACTTTGACATGGCACACAGGGACATACCGGTATTGCTACTATGTTGGTGAAAGCCACATACAGTACATAGTGTGTTAATACACTGTGGGGGTATGGCATGGGAGGTATTAGTGGAGAGTGCAGGCCATTTTCATTGTGCAGGGTCTGTACATAGTGAAGATCTATGTATCTGGTCCTGTGATGTGTTCCCCTCTTGATCTCTTTCAGGACAAATGATTCAAAGGAGGCACCCATAATTTTCAGATGCTGAAAACAATTTTATCCTGGATGGCCTCAGACTGCATCATAATATTATGCTGTCCAGCAGTCACCAGTATTGTGAACATCATGTAGCACTGTGGGCTGACCTTGGCACAGCAGTCAACCATATAGGGCTCCTGGACAGGAACTACGAGCAGGTCCAACACCAGGCAACAGATATGGCCAATGCTGCATGGCAAAGGGCTGCTGCTGTGGCCAGGGATTGTGCTGCCACTGGTGGAGGGTCATCAGCAGAATGACCACTCTGGGCCACAGAGGAATTTATGGCAAACCTGGGTTCATCCACTGGCTCTCAACCATCCATCACCCCATACATTGTGGAGGTGGGTGCCACAGCATCCACATTAGAGGAGCTCCCATGTAAGCTTCCTGCGTTGTTCATCACTGTAATACTGTATCAGTCACTGTGGTAGTCTCTGCATACCAGTACATGGGTGTCAGGTCTATCTGCTTTGGGGGGATTTGGTTTTAATGCACAGTTGTGCACACATACTCAGAATGTCAGCAATGTAGGCAGTATCACTTTAGCTACTGTACATGTTGGTATATGCACATATTACCCTGTAACAATATCACATTTGGTATTGCTGACAATACCTCTCCCTCACATTTCCATAGATACATCTGGTATGGCTGGAGTCCAAAGTCCTGTACCTGGTAAGTGTGATACTGTTGTCTTACAGATCATATATACCTTAAGAATGTTAAGGGATGCCATTTTGATCTAGGCATAACTGTTTTGCCTAGCCAGAGTACAATGCTTGTATTTTCTATTTTGGAAGAGTTAACTGAAGTTCATTGAATGGGTAATCACAGTTGTGTATTTGCAGGATCAGTAACACATTTGCACTTATTGTTGAGAAGGTCTATGCAGTCTGCTATACAGGAGGCAATCACTCACAGATGCCTGTTCACACACAATATGGAGATGGTAAATACTTGAGGCAGTGATACTATAACTGGAATAGTATGCTCAAGATGGGTGCACTATGTTTTAGCTGTAGGTCTATCAGATACACTGATATATTGCCTATCTCACAGGTGTATAGTACTGGCAACATTAACTGGATGTAGGTACAATGCATGTTATAAGGGCCTGTGTTGCCTGTGTATGTTGTAGTCTGTTTGTGTATGTTGTAGTCTATTTGTCTGTTGTGCATGGGGTCAGAAATAAGATGTGGTAGCTGTATGTGTATGTATGGATTACCATGCATAATAGTGCACGTAGTAATGTACTTATGCTGTCTTCCTCCTCACAGGTGAATGTGGAAGTTGGAGTCTGTCCCCCTAACACCTGCTGTCAATGTCTCATCAGACTCTGATTACAATGGTGGCCATACAGAGGAACAGGTGGGATTGTTGGGGGCTGAATCTGTCCCATGGGTTGACATCCAACTTGCTCTCCCAGTATCCCTGCACACAGTCAGTATGCCCACACATACCCAGTCCCCTTAGGCCACAGATATCAGACAACTAGAGTGTGGCAACATCGAACTGGAGAGTGTGGCAACAATGGCATCAGTGAGTGTAGACACTGGTCATAGCCAGAGAGCTGGTGAGGCCCCACACAGTTAGAATGACAGGGGTACTAAAATGACGACTGCTGCCCATCCATCACCTGTAACAGGTGTCACATCACGGGTCAGTTGATGCATGTTTTGGCCCATCATGGAGGCACAGACATGTTCAGAAAGCAACACCAAATTCATGCTCAGGATTATGGATGCAGCACAATTTGAGATATGTGATCCCTCCATCCCATTGGTGATGACATGGATCATTTCACTGATGTAGTGGACAGCTGGTGGGGTGAGACATTGTCAGTCCTTAACCACATGTTGTCTGTGTTGGAATATCTGGTTGGAGTTGGGCATTGGACATGTGGACATAGGTAAGCAATATCATCTGTTGAGAATCCATGTGGCCATGCACACTCACAATCCCATAGTGGAAGTACCTCCAGCATTACAGAAGGGAGTGTGCTGTCCACACCATGACATGACAGGCCATGGACATGTGGTCATGTGTGGTCCCATGGGGACGCAGCCCCAGCAGACATCAGTCACTGTCAGTTGCTAGCACTGCATCTGACCCTGGGTATGGTGGTGCCAGTGCCAATCCTGGCAGAGCCAGTTCCCATCTTCATGGCCAGAGATGGTTACTTGTCCACCCTGCTATGTACAGTCCACAACTGTTCAACATGCACACATGTAGGGCTAGCACTGGGCTTGATTGTGTACACGCACACACTCAAAGATCACTGTCACATGCAGGGCAACAACAAACACACACAGCACTTCTGCATATCCCAGATAGCCAGTACCCCTTCCTGACTCACACAAATGCTGTCAACTGTTTGGAACAGCCTAGGCCTTTGGCACCCCTACACCACACCCTGTATATGTGATGATACCTGTGCCACATCCCTGCCATCCATATCATTGATGCAGGGACATGTGCAAATGTGTCTGATGCACAGGGTGACTATAATATTTTACATGTAGTTTTGTTGTGCTGTAGTGTTGTGCCATGACAGGTGCTGTATGCTGGCATGTGTCATGAGTACACATCAAACTTTGTGTACCTTTGTTGCATGATGTTAGATTGGTGGTAATGTTGCATAATGACAGGTGTCTCATAGAATTGTGTATTCTTCTGTTCCAGGTGTCTGACTGGCTAAGCTATGGACACTTGGTGGCAATACATTGACACAGGATGGCATGGCAGCATAGCAGACATATGACATCAGCAAGGTGCAACTGTATACATACGTGGTTACCTAGGTGTATATCTGTAGAACAATGTCTCAGGGACAATGGGGCAATCAGCATTATCATGCATGCATACGCTGTGACAAGGCCTGCTACCCTTGATTAGTGTCACCTGGGTGTTTGATTTATGCCTAGTTAGATGTGGGCTATTTAGGGCCTGCAGTTACTGACAGGGCAGTAAAATGAATGAAAATTGCTCATATGGCCACAGCAGGCAACTGTGTCTGTGTACATATATCCACTTGCAGCAGTGTATATTTTGTAATCCAAAGAAGACAAAACTAGTATTCTTTCATCCCCAAAACACCTATGCCATCACTGATCATTTCAACACCCTTGCATCTGACAACACTGTCATAGAAATAGTGCAGGAAACCAAACTTCTAGGCATTATCATTGATAATAAACTTTCATTTGACCCCCATATATACAGCAAAATATAAAGAATATTCATCAAACCTGGGACTCTTATATAGAAACAAAGTTTGCCACAGACACTAAATATCACACACACTACTGTAAACCACTACTAGAATTAAACTGGCTTGAACTCCCCAACCAACTTGCATTATAAAGTTATCCACCTTGCCCAACCTTATTTTCAAGCCTACTGCCTGCCTGCACTAGCCAATCTAGTCACACCTTGCCCTCCAAATCGATCCCTACAATCAGAAGACAACAATCTCCTGGCTATCTCAAAACCCACAAGAAAACCAGGTCACTCTCTGTATTCATACTCTGTCTCTATACTTTGGAATTCACTACCTCTAGCTACCAGGTCTATGCCTGGCCTAACACATTTCAAAGACTCTTTACAAAATCATCTCAGAAATACATGGCATAAAGCCTGCCTAATTATCAGGTCTTCCTATTCTTCCACACTAGCCTCATCATCCTCTTCTGTCACATTTCAATCCCTCAGAGACTGCAAAATCCGAAGGGTCTTCTAACGTCTTCCCTTTTTCTATACCATAACTTTAAGCTACTGCTCAGGCTGTATTGCTTCTATTCTTCTTAATTCTCTCACTATCTATCTGCATCACTAACTTTCTGGATGCTGTTTTCCTAACTGAAACTAACATTCTATTTTGCATGTATTACAACCATCAATGTCACACATTGCACTACCTCCATATTATTTTTTTGGACACTATCTACATCATGTATGGTTAGATTGACTAATATTGTCTATAATGCTTTAACTCTATAGAATTGTCTAGATGTGTAGTAATGTATTGCAACATCTAGTAACATAGTTTGTTCTTTCAACTTATTTTGTATAGTATTTCTAATGTGATTTGTATTGCATTTGATTATACTGTATTTGTATTGTACTGTATGTGGTGCTTTTATCCACGGGCCTCTGCTGAAAACACGTTCTGTAGATCCAGTCAGACCATCCTGATAAATAAATGTTAAATAAATAAATCTGTACTGCTGCATGGGAATATATTTGTACACTCACACAGAGTTGCATTTATTGAGATTAGAACCCCCTACCTATCTATTAGTATACACTATAGCACTACATACTTATTGCATGCACCACACAGCTTTTCTGTTTTGAGATTGTCAGCCAGTGCTGTTAAGGTGGATGACAACAGCAGGCCTTGTAAAGGAGGGCAATGGATTTGGACCCCTACTTACCTATTAGCATACACTAGGGCACTATGTACTTATTGCATGTGCCACAGAGCTTATCAGTTTTGAGTGCTGTTTAGGTGGATGACATCAGCAGGACCTGTAAAGGAGGACAATGGAGAGACTAGCAGGTTGTCACAGAGCCATAAAATATAACCATTGCACAGATAGGCATGTGTACGCTGCTGTAAGGGAATATATGTGCACACACAGTTGCCTGTTGTGAGATAAGAACCCCTACCTATCTATTAGTATGCACCAGATTACTATGTACATATTGCATGCTCCACAAAGCTTATCTGTTTTGTGGTTATCAGCTAGTGCTATTAAGGTAGATGACATCAGCAGGTGTTGACAGGGAGGCCAGTGTTGAGGAGGATGCTAGTCGCAGGGCCATGAAATGATTGACCATTGCACAGAAATGGGCCAGATGGGCATGTATGTGCTGCTGTAAGGGAAATATCTACAGACACACACACACGCACACACACACACACACACACACACACACACACACACACACACACACACACACACACACGGTGGCTAATGTGAGACTAGAACTCCTACCTACCTGTCATTACACACTATACTCTTAGTACTTATTGCACACACCACCGGTTACATCTAGGGAACATGTGGGTGCAGCAATAGTACATGTAGGCTACACAAAGTGACCTTTTATTAATCAACATGTGTAGTCTGCAGAGTGGACTTGCTTTATGCTGTTATTGTATCTACTGTCCTAGCAGTGGGGTACCTGTTAATACCCCTGCTATGTGTGTACAGTTAACAGTATTGCCATTTCTGGCTGGTAGCAGTTTGCTAGGTGGACAACTGGCCAGTAACAATATGGCCTGTCCAAGTCTTGCATTGACTTAATTAAAAAAACCCAAGTAGTAAAGGTGCATCAAACAAGAACAAAAAATGAGAAAATAATTTATGCACCACCAAGCTGAAAAGCTGTATTGTAATAATCTTCACAAATAACAGCGTGTTATGTATATGTATGTATTTCCTGAAACAAATTATAAATTCCAAGATCTTTCAGAAATATAGTGAAACAGCAAGTCTGTTTATCAATTAAGACAGCAGTTACTTCATAGAGTTCTCATCAGCTATGCTAACTTACTTTCACTCTTAAGTTGTAGTCTTGGTTAGTAGTTCCCTTAAAAACTTCAGGATTGATGCCAAGTTAGAAAATGCTTTCAAACTGTAAACTGAAGCCCTTTTTCATTAGTCCAAGTCTCACTTAAACCACAAAAAAATGTTTATTTCACAGTTTAAAACAATGTTTAGTTCCACAGGGCTCTCATCAGCTATGCTGACGTGCTCTCAGTTCACAATAATAAGTTCTGAATAATAGTTTTCTTTGAAAGCATTAAAATAAATCCCAAACTCAAAAGCTCGCTCTATTGAGTTTATTTAGTAAAACACACACGAAAAGCGCTTTTGGCTGTTAGCCTTCTTCAGTTCGATGAAATTTCAGTTTCTTAGTTTCAAAATATAAAATAACTACTAGCCATTCAGATACTTCCATCTACACACACCTTTTTGTGAGCTAATCATGTTCCTTGAATTGAGTACTTTACTTTGGTTTAGCTGAGACATGCCTGTTTCTTAGGATTGGTTTTAAAGGGACAGCAGCATTTATCCCAGGTGACTTGTGTGCCTTTAAGTTCAATATCAATTTAATTTCTTTATTCAGTCCTGCATTGAAGCCTTTGCACATTACACCACCAGCTCACCATTGTCTGTCTACAGGGTGACATTACTTGTGCTTGGGTGGATTATGTCATTATGCGGCCTTGGTGTATTGTCATCAGACAACTGTTGTGTGTGTAGGTGCAGATGTACACACACACATGTATATATATATATATATATATATATATATATATATATATATATGAATGGGTCTGATGAAGCATTAGCGAAAGCGCTTACCCTACAGCTGTCTGTTCGTTCAATGGAATAAAACGTTTTGGATTTTTATCTTTTTTGCTTTTTGGTGTGCTATTTTAATTGTACTCAGTGGATTACGGATGCTTTTTTGGAGTTGGCACCTTGGTTTGCTCCTTTCGTTATCAATTTTATTTATTTCTTTATTGCTGTTTACGAAGGGGCAATTCATTCCGCACCAGCACTTATTGGACTTTTTTATACACATATATATCTATATATATATATATATATATATATATATATATATATATATATATATATATATATATATCACAGGGATGCCAGCTTAGGTGTAGCTGTGTGTTAGCTAAGTGTAGGAGCATGCCCAGTGACTGTCCCTACTTACAAGGTGACTCCAGGCCAGAGCTACCTGTACTCTAGTCTAGGATTTTGTGTGTTGCAGCCAATTGGCTGCTGTACCTGATTCAACAGTCCAGCACCTCCCTGATGTTTTGACCAAGGGATTTCCTGGCTGAGCCCTGAATGTATTATATGACTCATACCTATTGAGGGTATAGATTGTAATAG
Organism: Protopterus annectens; assembly: GCF_019279795.1. Classification (NCBI taxonomy): domain Eukaryota; kingdom Metazoa; phylum Chordata; order Ceratodontiformes; family Protopteridae; genus Protopterus; species Protopterus annectens. Next base: position 492,047,316 of record NC_056733.1, on the reverse strand, counting down.
ACTGTACAGAGTGTTGCATCATATGTATGGTACGTTTTACATAGCCAACCAGATAATCCACAAAACAGCTGCGAAAGACTGTATGCAGGACAAACTCCAAGATTCAACTCTGTTTATTAAAATAGGTGTTTTCGTCCACTCAGTATGAACTTCATCAGATAAAATTTACCAGATTCTGCACATTCTTATATCCCAATGCATTAAACCAATTATGAAATGAAGAGTTGATTAAAACAAACAAACAATTAATTAATTAATTAATCAATTAATTAATTAATTAATTAATTAACTACCATATCCGCAAATAAAGCCCAGTAAAATGTTTTAATAGAGAAAAGACAGGTAAACGCTTTCACAAATAAACTATTTGCTTCATCAGACTTTCACAAACAACAACTTGCCTCCACTTAAATAAAAATAAAAATGTCATTATTCAAACAATCTAATCACGTAACATTCACCATAGCAGCATATCACTTAATAAATAATACATATTAACCCTATAATTACCAAAACCTTCTTGAAGCATAAACATAAAAAACACATACAGAATACATATTAAAAATATGCAGACAAATATACCTAGCAGCCATAATTATATATACAAATCTCTAACTATTAAGGAGCATATAAAAGGCAGCAGAAATATGAAATAATAAAAGGAACAGCAATAAGCATAAAATATATAAAAGCTTTCACTTTCTCAACCTCCTATTCTTTAATTTTGATGTTATAGCTATGTGATCATTCAGGCCCTTTCCCAAATGTGCCTTAAGCCTGATAATCTATCTTAATTATTTTTCTTCAGTAGTATTTAATATATTACCCAATCACCTTGTAGCTGTTGTATCACCAATTATAATTCTACAACAAAATAATTTTTGAAATGTACCATACAGTTAGTAATCATAGTCTAGTATATCTTGACATGTTAAAGGCTTATAGTGCCTGCATATTTGAACTGCTTCTTACTGAAATTGGTACACCTTGTTTGCTGTAGCATAGACTAGATCCAGGCCTGCTGAATCTAGCTTTGTTTGTATAACTTGAGCACTAATCCAGGCATTCTTTAAAGTATTCAATTGTATTTATTATTGCTTGGTAGTAACTTGATTAAAGTGTAGCTATAATTCTAAGTCTTTTGGATTAAGCACTTGGGCTTCAGACCAGTTGTTTTACATTAGGAAGGTTTGTGGCCTGCACTGTGGTGGCAGGACAGGTAGCTTACATCCTTCTAAGTTGGGAACTGCTGATTGAGGGCTCAGTGTCTGTTATCCTAAAAGTGTATTAGTTCTGGTTTAAGCACTTGGGCTTCAGGCCAGTTATTTTACATTAAGAAGGTTCGTGGTCTGCACTCTTGTAGGAGGAGAGGCTGAACTCTGCCCTTCTGAGCTGGGAATTTCTGGTTAAAGGCTTATAGTGCCTGCATATTTGAGCTGTTTCTTACTGAAATTGGTACACCTTGTTTGCTGTAGCTAGACTAGATCCAGGCCTGCTGAATCTAGCTTTGTTTGTATGCTTGTTGTCTGTTTGCTTGCTATATCCCTGAAACGCTAATTCCAACTAAAACACAGCTTTTCAGCGCTTCTGTGGATCCCTAGTGATATCTGCATTGCTTACTGTACTTATTTCCTTGTTTCATTTGAAAGAAAGTTACTGTTTGTTGTTTTAGCATTTAAGTTACCTGTAACACAATGCATTTAAGTTACCTGGCACTTGCTCACTAAAGCAATTATATAAGTCAGCACTAAAAAATTAAAAGCACTACACCCTCACAAACTCCCCTTGAGTACCTTGTTCTCCATTGGCCCTTTTTTTTCAATTATAAAGGAATTCCCAATACTATTCTAGCATGTCAAAAGGTCATCTGTCAATCTCCTCTCTGGTCCAGCTGGTGAATCTGGGAAACTTGAGGCAATGTTACAACTGCCTCATGTACACAGACAACCCTCTCCTCCTCCCAACAAATTCCAACACATGTGAGAGATGCAACCATGTAGCCAAACTGAAGGTTAAGCTCTCTCAACTCAGTACTGGTGTAACCAGTCAGGAGGAGAAGGAAACCACACTCACTACAATTCCAGTCTCACATAGACCTAACACAACAGAAAACCAAACACATAAACACACAAAAACATACTCGGAGGCTCTAAATAAAAATCAGCCTAAGCAGCAGAGACCTCCAAAGCAGACACCCAAGCAACCGCTACCCCAAAACAAAACACATGCAACACATAGCTCAGAAAGCCAGTGTGCCGAACAGTCACAGCCCTTAAGGCTAAACAACACACCTGATACACTTGTAATAGGTGACTCTATCGTCAGGCACACTGACGTCCCGCTCACCAGGCTGAACAAGGAGAAAGTCACGGTGAGCTGCCTGTCGGGCGCTAGGTTCCACCACATAACACAAGCACTCAGGTCACTCCAAGGCAAGTACAAATATGACTCAGTCATTGTCCATGCTGGTGTAAATGACCTGAGACGTACCTCCCTGGACTACATGAAAAGAGACATAGAGGAGCTCTCTGAGCATGTAGCCCAGACCGGTATGACCCTGACCTTGAGTAGCATCTTACCCTCACCAAGAATGATGCCACAATATGAAGACAAGATGATCAATTTCAACAATTGGCTTAAGTATTGGTGTCATTCAAAGGGGATCCAATGCCTGTCAGCCTGGGATGACGTGATCGACAAGCCACGATGCTTCGCTAGGGACGGCCTGCACCTGTCACCCCTGGGCTTTCGGATATTGGCAAAGGCTCTTGCTACCCCCATAGTGCCTTTTTTAGGCAAGGCTCAAAAGACAAACCCACCTCCATAGGTATCACAAGGGGTAAGAAACTAAGAATAATGCTACTCGACGCCAGACGTCTAAACCTCAAGATGCATGCACTCAAAACTCTCCTTAGCATGGAGAACATCGATATCTGTGCAGTAACAGAAACCTTGTTCAAGGCTCCCGAGAGCACCCCAGCACTACCAGGTTATACCTCATACCATGCCTTTTGGCCCCAAAACTTGGACCGAACCAGAAAAGGAGGGGGAGTATCAATATTCGTCAAAGATACCCACACCTCCAGGTTGGTGGCACAGCACGAAGCCTCAGAGACTATCCATGTGCAACTAAAAGTGGGTAAAACTGCCTTCCAGTTTATAGCCTGCTACAGACCACCCTCCCAAACCCAGGAACCCCAGTCGGCCTTCCTGAGAACACTGGAAAATATGAAGGTCTCTCCAAACACCATTATATTGGGCGACTTCAACTACCCAAACATAGACTGGGAGCATTACTCTAGCTCCAACACCCTAGCCAAAGGTTCCTAGAATTTATAAACTCAAATGCTATGGAACAACTTGTTACCACTCCCACAAGAGGGGAAAACATACTGGACCTGATCATCCCCAATATGGGGACTCTATGCTCCAGACCAGAAGTGTATCCCTCACTGGTAAGATCAGACCATAAACTAATCTCACTGGATATTCACATCTTGCCCCCATCCCCTGCCCAGAAAACCACAGTGAAAAACTTCTCTAAAGCAAATTTCACACTCTTCAATACTGAGGTGGAATCCTTCAAAGCCTCCAGGCCTGTGGAAAATACGGCCCAGACTGCAGAATCCTTTATAAACACATTCTATGAACACCTTCAGGAATGCATGGATCATGCAATCCCAAATAAAACCAAGACCCAATCCTCCAAAGGCAGACGTCTTGTCTGGTGGACCCCAGCCATAAACAAACTATACAGTAGAAGGAGGAAGCTACTACATGATAGAGCAAAATCCCAAAAAGGGAAGGCATCTCTGATCAGTATTAGCAAAAAACTACGAGCACTCATAAAATCGCCTAAGGCCAGCTTCGAGAGAAAAATTGCACAGGACACTAAGCATAATCACAAGGCTTTCTTTAGTTATGTTAGGAACCTGGGTGGGAATTCCCAGATATGCTCAGAATTACTCCAAAATGACAAAAAATACACCGAACCCACAGACATTGCCAACATCCTAGCTGACAGGTTCAGCGCAAACTTCTCCCCCCTCCCCACCAAAAGGGCAAATATCTATCCCAGCAGAGTGCTGCCCCCCTGAAATCTCAGATGCTCAGGTAAGAGCCACCCTCTCCAAAGCAAAAAACACAACATCAATGGGACCAGATGGTGTCCCGGGCTGCGTCCTACATGAACTCCAAGAAGAGCTAAACCCAAACATAAAACTACTGTTCAATCTCAGCCTTACTACAGGATATGTACCCAAAGAGTGGCGTACAGCAACAGTGGTCCCTCTCTACAAAGGTGGTGCCTCAACGGATCCTGGAAACTATCGCCCCATAAGCCTGACTAGCTTGGTCTGCAAAGCTATGGAAAGGATCACCATGGACCTCATAAATAAAGATATTGGGGACCTACAGACACTGGATGCTACCCAGTTCGGCTTTGTTAAGGGCAGATCCTGCCTTTTAAACATGGTTGATTGCTTTGAAACAGTCACCAAGGCCATTGACGAGGGGAAGGTGGTCCACACAGCCTACCTGGACCTCGCAAAATCCTTCGATACAATACCCCACTCGGGCATTATAGATAAGCTCACCAGCTTAAATATAAACTCCTATGTGACTAGATGGGTTGCAAACTGGCTCAAGGACAGAACACACATGGTTAGAATTGCTGGAGCCATGTCAGACTCTAAACCAGTTACAAGTGGCATCCCACAAGGCTCAATCCTGGGACCTCTCTTGTTCGGTATATATTTCTCAGAGGTACAGGCCAACATGGAAGGACTGTGGCTGACCAAGTTCGCAGATGACCGCAAACTGGGCACCATAATCGACTCTCCAGCCGACACAAGCATCCTCCAAAAGGGCCTCATAGAAACAGACAACTGGTGCCAGAGCCATGGCCTCAAGCTAAACACCAAAAAGTGTATAGTCATCCCCTTTGGCAAAAACAAAGTGCCCACAAATTACCACTTAGTTGATAATCCATTAAGTACAGAAGAAGTAATTAGGGACCTGGGGACCCAAGTTGATAGCAATCTCTCATTTGACAACCACGTGGACAAAGTGGTTAGAAAAACATTTTATATAGCCCACCTAATCATGAAGGGATTCACATCTAGATCAGGGGAGGTCATTGTGCCTCTTTACTCATCCCTCATCAATCCCATAATTGAGTACAATGCCCGTTTTGGGATGTACCTTACCAGACACCTGCAGCAACTTGAAAGACCCCAAAAGTACCTCACCAAGAGGATCAAAGGGCTCAAACAGATGCCATATGCTGCCCAGTTGAAGAACCTCCAGCTCTACTCAGTGGCATACCACCTGCTCAGAGGCGATGTGTGCCTGACGTATAAAGCCATGTCCAACCCGGAATTAATGGACATGCTGCACCTCAGAAAATCCAAATCCCATCGAGCTACGCACTCGAGAGACTTGAACCTCAGCACTGAAATAAATAGGACATGCTGGAGGGACAGATTCATAACCCAGAGGCTCCCTTCACTCTGGAGTAAAATCCCAGTCCATGTTAGGCAGAGTCCCTCATTGACTCTCTTCAAGAGGAATCTTGATGAGTGGATGGGAGATCGTAGGTTTACCCTGGGTATCACTTCTGTGTCACTGTTAGACAGAGGCACAGTATGCTAACCTCGAAAAAGGGCATAGCAAAATTAATTTAAAATGGGTGGCGAAAGCCAAACACACTCTGGCTAGGCTTATAAATGCCCTAGGGCAGATAGCCTAGTATGAACCTATGAACCTATAAGAAAAAAAAAATTTGAATAAGAGGCATATCTCTAGCATACTTCGTAAATCAACTTATTCAAATAAATTCTTGCATTATATCAGCTTTCACTCATGCCATCAAAAAAGATCTGTCGTGAAAGGACAGGTGGTGAGAGCAGCAAGGCTGATAACAAGAGAAGAGGATTTTGCCTCTGAATGTAATAATTTGAGATATATGTTTATAAGAATGGCTTACCTGCAAAAAATGCTGGAAGAAATAATAGCAGAAGTCAAAAGAAAGAGAGAATTGTGTATTTTTTCACCAATCATATCATTTAATGTACAAATGGATATGGATATTCAGTATGAGGGACACGTTGTTAATAAGGAATCCCCATCTTATTCCATGGCATTTATAACAACGTTTTGTAGTGACCATAGGAGGGTGAAATGGGTATTAAATAAAAAAAAAAACTGGGCTATTTTGTTGAATGACAATAATCTTAGAGCTAAAATAGGGCAAAGACCACAACTGGTATTCAGGAAAGGCTTTAATTTTAAAAATATGTTCAAGGCAATAAATAAAGGGCAAAAAAAGCCTTTGAGGAAGATGATGTCTAGATGTGGTAAAATGTCATTTTTGTAACAAATTTGTAACAGAAGATAGATTTAGAATAAATGGAAGAGATGTATATTTGTCTTGGCAAATATAATTGTTGTTCTAAGTATGTTGTGTACATAGCTTTGTGTCAAAATGGTCCCTGTTTCTACGTGGGGAAGACCAAACATAGATTCAGGGACAGAATATATGAGCATGAATACATTAGGTAAAAGAAGGACACAAACGCTTTGGCTAAACACACTTTAGAATTCTCTGACCATAGTTTTAAATATATAATAATCGATCAAATTCAAATAAATACAAGAGGTGGTCCTTTTGGACTTTACTTGGAGAAAAAAGAATTAGTGTGGCAGCTGAAATTAAATGCCTCAATATGGCCAAGTTTGAACAATTATATTTCAATGTATTGTGTGTTGATATTTAAAGCCTTAGATAGATGAAACAAGAGGGATACAAGAATTTATTTTTTCCATTAGTTGTCATTTGTAAAGTAAATATGTACACTTTTTATTTACTTTTTCCATTTGCATATTTTTGGTGTATTTTTGAACATTTTAGCATGTGTTCAATAACCATATGGGCTTGTAATATATTCATTAACTGCAAGAAGCTTTATGAAGGTTTATAAGTGATTTTTTTTATTTTGTAAAGTATTTCTTTATTAATCTTGTTCACCATTTTTTATAAGAAATTCATTGTGTAAGGGTTGCTATGGTAGTTAATTAATTAATTGTTTTAATCAACTCTTCATGTCTTAATTGGTTTAATGCATTGGGATATAAGAATGTGCAGAATCTGGTAAATTTTATCTGCTAAAGTTCATATTGAGTGGACAAAAGCACTTATTTTAATAAATGGAGTTGAATCTTAGAGTTTGTCCTGCTTGCATTTTCTCAGCTCTTTTGTGGATTATCTTGTTGGTCTTGTCTTGTTTTGTTCTTCTTACATTTTACATAGCATTGTGATTTTTCCGGTAGAGCAGTGGCAAGTCATTATAGATTGACATTAAGAAATGATACCAGACATTTGAGTTAGTGACTCCATACACACCAGGACACCCATGCTACTGAACAACCTGTCATTCTTTGCACTTTCTACATTTGTCTGGTCAGTAGTTTATCCTTCTCCTTATATTTGGGCCTTTGCCCCACTATTGTTCATGGCTTTGTCCATATTTCCTGCTGTAAGTGGTTGTAGGTAGGATGTGACTGGGGTACACACCACACACAGGATGAAAGTCTTCACAGTTCTCACTGTACATGTTTTAGCAGGATGTCCAGCATTCTGCCTCATATGTCTGCACAGCTCCTCATACTGTTATGTTTTCCGGTACCATACTACTAAATAGAGCCCACTGAATTGCTGAAAGTCCTGACATACTTAAGTGATGGCCTTTTCATTATGCTGCTACTCTGACCTATTGCAACCTGCTGTTATACTAGCCACATTCTAGGTTACTCAGTGCATTTATAATGTCGGTAGATTTGGCCCTCTGTCCCTCCATGGTCTCTGTCTTTGTCCAGCTGTCTTTCAGTAACAGATTAGAGCATATTGACAGTCTGTGGGACTCCTACCATAGGAGTACCTCACATGCAAAAGGTGTAGGTGCAGCCAGATTTGAACTATGAACACAATCAACCATGCTACTGTACTTAGCCCACTGAGCCACACCAGCCACCAGAACATGAGGTTTACTTCCTTACACTAACAACAGCAGACAGACATAACACTTTGACCCCTGCATATTGTGGAAATTATAATATGTAGCCAGGTTGTTTTGGACAGCCCTGGGATTCCATGGTCTGATGATATATCCATGCAAACATACCGTTACTGCAGTTGTATGGGAACACTGATGTGTTGGAGTAGGCGACTCTAGCATTGACAGTTGTGTGTCTGTCATATGACCCTGCTGTTTGGCATTTCCATTGCATACTGCAGTGGGTTTTGCTGCCTTGTGGCCTACTACATATTATGGGGCAGTCAGTACTGGACAGAATACCTCTTGTCCCACATAGCTGTTAGTTGTCTGCAAATAGCCCAGAAGCCCACTCTATTCCCTTGCATTCATGCAGCAGGTCCATGCATATGCTACCATAGTGTAATACCCTGTACATTTATTGTAAAGGACAGTAACTTGCATTGTGAATGCAGCAGTTGAGATATCTGAGTTGCAGGGCTGACTCTGTCTGATGCATGCATTACACAGCCAATAAATGGCGAGGTACAGGTTGTGTTGTGTGGCTGGCGGCCTTTTTACCATGTATGTGAGTCAGAATAAGGTATCAGTCCCTAAGGCCATAGGTTGTCAGTGCATGAGCTATGCTTTGCCTCTTTGCCAAGGCCAGGGCATACTGGGCATGCCTACGTCTGCCTACAGGGATAGCCTCACAGGTTTCCTTCTCTGAGCCCCCTGTGGGTGTGGCTGTGGGGACATTGGCAGTGGTGGGGGCTGTGTGTCCCTTCCATGTGCTGATCCTGCTGCAGCTGTTTCCATAGGATCATATTGTGTAGCATGGCACATATTGTGAATATCTGTGCACATGTGGCTGGAGAGTACTGCAGGGCTCCACCAGATATATCAAGTCACCGGAACTGTGACGTGAGCAGCCCAAACACATGCACTATGATGCTCTTGGTTTGTGTATGTGCCTCATTATGGCATTCTTTAGTAGGTGTGTGTATGTGCATTTCTGATGGGTGTCATCATCCATGGATCCAAGTGCATAGGCAGCATCCCCCAGTAGATGGCCTTAGGAGATGTCCCTCTGGGAAACATCTGATACAGCTATGACGCATACCAGATATGGGAGTCGTGATAACTGCCAGGGCTGCCAGCACACACATTTATGATAATGCCCTGGACATTGCACACAACCTGGCAGTTGATGGAGTGATACCCCTAATGGCTGACATACACTCTACCCTCTTCACAGGATGGTGCTTTGATGTGGACATGAGTGCAGTCTATGACACCCCATACCTCATGGTAGTGTGCTACATGGTACAAGAGATGCACATTGCTGGCCCTCTCCTCAGGGTGCGGGGTAAATAATGTGCTCACTGGCATGTGTTTACATGACAGCCAGGAACTCGTGGAGTACCCTGATGCTGATGCTTGTGAGACCCTAATCATGTCCCCAGTTGGTCTTTGAAAAGTACCAGTAGCTAGTATTCTAAGGGCTACAGATATCTTTGTTTCCACTGGGATTGGTTTCCCTCTGTTGGCTCTGGGTCTGAGTTTAGGGCAGCAGAGCTCTGTGAGTTCTTGAAGTATGGCCCTGTACACCTTGTAGTGCTCTACAATCTCCAGCTCATGTTGCTCTTGAAAGGTTACCCTGGGCCTGAACACTCTTCTCCTTCTCAGTCTAGCCCTATTGTCAGCAGCAGCAGCAGCACTGACCTCAGCATCTAGCAATACAGATGTAGCAGAGCAGCAGCATCCCCTAGCATTCTGTCAGTTAAAATTCCCAGGTCTATACTCCAATGGTGCAGATTATGGGGAAAATTATTTTGTAGGGTGTATGCATAATTTGTAATGGTCTGCTGTAGATGCAGCCTTGTAATTGGCTAACTATGATGCATTCCACCTGCCAGGTACATCATTTAGGGGTTTGAATGGCCCATTGTAAGTGGAACAGAGGTTATCAGTAATTTATACATGACTGGATTCACTGGCAGTTTCTTTTGCTTGTCTGTTTTTTTAACTGCCTTCACTGCTATGCACTGTGGTGCAGTATGTAAACCTGTACCACTGGTATAAACAATGCTCAGCAGTCAACAGACCCCCCCCCCATGGATGGGCATGTTCAGCACAGCTCAAACCAGCTAAAACATGTGCCCTGCAGCTAAACAAAGCTTAACAGCACTGAACAAACCCCCTGCTTAGATGAGAGGTGTGCCATGCAAACTGGTGCTGCTGAGCTCCAATCCACTTAAACATATAGTGACACACCCCCTTTTGATGTCAGATAGCACTTCTGTGGAGACCAACAACATTCTGGGGCTACACAGGTTTTATCTGCGGACACAGTAGCCCATTTTTCTATTCAGCAACCGCAGCTCATTTGCATACAGATCTGTTTACACAGCCTGGATACTACACTATTCCAGAGCCTGCTTCCTTAGCAACCACTGAAATCTACCATTGTACATTCTCCATGCAGGGGCCTATAATCCATTATTCTGCTATAGTTTTTATTTTTCATTTTTACACTTTTATTTATTTATTTTTTTTCATAATGGCACATTTGTGCATTGCTGCACACCGAGCAAATGTAATATAGGTATTAACAAATGATATTACATTATTTAGCATTATTTGTTTGATACACTGGGCATCATTTTGCCCATATCTGTGCCTACTATGCAATTTCTGACCTTCTAATTGGGCTTCTACAACCTCTGTTCAATTTTTATTTTCTTGTACACAGAAATTTTCCATGTACACTTCAGACACCAACACGGGATCTGCAGACTTGCCTATCTGCTTGCTGGATCACTCCAGCACCCTCATTTGCATGCAATTCACCTGCTTATGAGGTGATTTGCATGCCATAGACACTTCCATTTCCACATGGTCATTCATGCCCCTCTGCTCTGTTTACTGGATTGCACAGCTGCTAACTTCCATGTAAGCTCCTTGCCATTATGCCTACATGGAAAATAACTCCGTGTAGGCTTTATTGAATTCCCCCCTTGGTTTTATGACAACACCTGGATGGCGATGGTCTACTAATGTGGATCCTGCCTTACGAGTTCAAAGTATGAACATTTGCTGGTCATGTAGGTAAAGAGTTTGCAAAATTTAATTCATATTAACACTGTGTTCAGAAGCATTAACAATAATAGAAAACATTCATTCCTCAGACAGTAGGATAGTGTTATGTGTCATGGAGCTTTTATTAACAGAACCATACAAACTGCTGTACATAAGGGACTTAGTAAGGTATGTGTGTGGGCCATGATATTCCTTGGCAAAGTCCACATCACTAAGCAAATACATACATCTTCCATGTTCTGCATTTCAGCTCTACGTCTGCTGATCCCACTCCCTCAAAAGAGGAGGATGGTATTGTTCTTGAACTGAATGTAGTAATTAATGATAGAACGATCTTCCGAGCACTTTTAGAAATTACACAATAGTAATAAAAGCATTGGTCAGACATATAACAGTCTGTAGCAAGTTTTACTAACCCTGCTGTTAAAAGCTGATACTAACAGACCATTACAGATTATAAATATGTTAATAGGAATTCAACACATTAGTCTCCTTATCTTGGCTATAACCTGTCATTTCAATCCTCCATGTATATTCTCATTTCTCTCCTTAATCAAAACTTATGTTAATAACAACTGATATCTTTGAAATGTTTTCTCTGCTGTCAAAATGATTGTTATTGTTTACTCCTTCTATATAAATTTATATTGTATAATTGTGAAACTTTTCTGTTTACTGCTTCTGTTAAACTTTTATTGTTAAAATTGCAGAGCTTTTCTTCCTGGGTCTCTGCTGAAAAAGGGCTATTAGGTCAGTTGGACAAACCTGGTCAACAAATGTAAAATAAAATAAATTAATAAACAAATAACCAAGTTGTTCATAACCTTGCATAAAATATAAGATAATGTCAATAAGTGGAATATGTTTCTTTAAAGAAATGTTGTGGGAAAATTAAAAAAATAAACCAAGATTATTTCAGATATGTGTACCCTATGTTAATTGAACCCACAGCACACCAAAATGTAGGCATGCTGGCCAGCTTTCTTACACGTGGAGCTAGCAGCCAGAAAATGTTTTTGCTAAACAAACAGGTGTTGCTTTACTAATCCTTCTGTTAAAAACCTGATGATAGTAGAGCATTATGGATTATGAGTATATCTGTAAGAATTTGATGACTAAGTCATGCACAACATAAATGTTAATTTCAATTACTGGAATAAGCTTCTCCAAAGAAATGCTGTGGGTGAAGTAAAACCAAATTAATAATTTCAGATATCTCTCCCCTATGTGGATTGGAACCCACAGCACAACAAAATGTAGGCATGGTAGCTAGTTTTCTTACAGGCCAAACTAACTGGGGTTTAATCTTAATAAACAGGTACTGCAGGTGCTTATTTGAATTCCTGCAGAGAAGAGATGAATACGGAAACTGCAAACACTTATTTGACATTTTATTGTAAAGAAATTACAGCTATGAACACATAACTGATAACATATGTGTAACCAATCAGACAGGAGTTCCTTTTGTCTTAAATAAGCGTGACTGTACTAAGCTTATTTACTTTATTAGGAAGAATGAATTAAAATAGCTACATGTACGTTTTTATTCCAACATATAATGACGCAGTAGGTGATACGGTGGTACTAGAGTGGAAAACTATGATGCACACAATCATCAGTGACGTACAAAGACAGTGGATGTGTGAAATGATGTTGTTTTGTGCTGTAAAATATATGTACATCTACAATGGTCATAAATATGGATGTTATAAACATTTTTAAAAACATGAACAGCATGGGAATCAAACCAATACTTACAAGGACAGCAGTTAACTTGCCCAATTAATTATCCCAATGAGCTAATTGTCATAAAAGCTAGTTATGGCTCCAAAAACATCTATCTGGTATGCATATGAACACAGATAAATATATATAATTTCTGTAGGAATGCTGAGGTATACATAAGCTAGTCATATTTACTGTTGGGATCCACATGCTGTCTCCCCATAACAGTGACCCTCCAACAAATCTCCTCCATGTCACTCTGATGCAGGTCATCATAGCAGTGGCAAATCTGCTTTTCATCACAGTAGATTACTGTATGTTTTCTGTGCTCCTCGCGATCCAGTTCCATATGTCTATCATGACAAAGTTCATTGGCCTGGCTGCCATCCAATGTTCTACTCCAGTGTACATGGTCAGCATCTAGGTGGTCTCCCCCTCAGTCTTGTTGGGTGCACAGACATTTCTCAGCCTCGTTGGAGTAATCATCATGATCTTCCAATTTAAAATGCTTGCAAAATGCAAAAACAGAAATGCTCACTGAGGTCCCACTCATTTCACAGTTGACAATGGTCTGATCTGTAAATGCAGCTGAATCATTATTTGAAAGTGGCACTGATGTCATGTTATCAAATCATGGGAAGATAACAGGCATGTGCCATGCAAAGTACTGTTTATTAATACCTACTGGGTGTTTACACAGTCTACCTAGGTGTTACAATGCATGTAGCCAATTTATGCAGCCCTACACAGATGGGATTCCAAATTGTAATGTAGCTCCTTAATTATGTATGGCACAAATGGTACTTAAAGTTGGGTGCACATTAGGTGCACTTTGTTTTATGATTCAGACTGAGAGGGCCATTGAAATCATACTTGATGCTTTGTAACAATATGGATGGAAACTCTTTGACCTTTCTGGTGATACAGGTTGGAGACATAAAATATGGACCAACCTCACCAACATGATAAATACTGTTGGAGGTCACAACAGATCCCATGATGCCTGTAGATGATGCTACTCAGACATCATCCTTTGTGCAGCCAACAGAATATGAAAATAAGAGAAACTGAGGGATGCCCCTGGTGCTAGACGCCCACTGACATGACCTCACAATATTTCTGGCCTCACTACATACATTTAGAGGGGATTTATGCATATCCATGGTGGTACTGCAGCTGGTGTTGCAGGTCAAACATGTATATCTTTCATTCCATGACATGGCTGAGTATAGAGACAATCACTACATATTGCTGTAGTATACATATTTATGTACTGTCATTTTTGATTTACAGCAGTAGATTTGAGCCATGCACACACATCCACACAGGGTGAGGATGATGACTGTAGGTCTAATGACATCTATTCATATAACTGCAGTAGAGAAAGAGCAGTCCTACCAACATGTGTAATGCTACTGCATTAATAGTCACAGGTTCATCTACTTCAAGACAACACCAAGGAATGGCAGATGAGTGTCTCCATTTAGTGTTACTGTAGCCACTACCTGTTATTGTCTTAGCCTCATTTCATGACACTGTTCTTTTACTATCATATTGTAACTTCCCTAACACTGTACAATACAGGTACATCCAGTGTGGGCCCATGCAGTTCAGTTTCAAGTTCAGACAGACTGTGTATGGTATTGCAAAAGTTCCATAGTTTGCATCAATGTGTAGTGCACATCATGAGACACATAACTCTCCTAAACAATGTACCACTCAACCAAAGCCCCTAAGGCAAAACAGCATGCCCAACACACTAGTCATAGGTTATTTGATTGCGAGGCACATGGATGTCACACTCACTAGGTTGAATAAGGAGAAAGTAACAGTCAGCTGCCTGCAGGCACCAGGATCCGCCACATAATGCATGCACTCAGGCCCCTCAACAACAGGCACAAATATGCCTCTGTCATTATACATGTGGGTATGAATGACACCTGAGATGTACCTCCCTGGACTACATCAAAAGAGGCATGGAGGAGCTCTCGGATTATGTACTGCAGGTGGGTATGACCCTAGCCCTGAGCAGTATCCTACCATCACCCAGAATGATACCACAGTACAAGCAAAAATTGATAGATTTCAACAATTGGATAAGTTTCTGGTGTCATTCTAAGGGGATCCGGTATCTGTCTGCCTGGGATGACATGATTGACAGACCTCGATGCTTTGCCAGAGATGGCCAGCATCTGTCACCCCTGGGCTTCCGAATACTGACCAAGGCTCTTGCCACCCCTATAGTGCCTTTTTTAGGCAGTGTTACAAAGACCAATTACCGCTGTAACAGCTGCAAACAAATGCAATCTGAGTGTCATGCTGCTTAATGCTAGAAGTCTAAATCTCAAAATGCACTCACTCAAAGCACTCCTTAAAATGGAAAACATTGACATTTGTGCTGTAATAGAAACCTTCTTCAAGGCAGCAAATAGTACCCCTGCACTACCAGGCTATAACACATTCCACACCATTCGGCCACAGAAAATGGACAGAAGCTCCAAAGGCAGTGGTGTTTCCATATTCATAAAGGATGCTCACATATCCAGACGGGTAGCCCAACATAACACATCTGACATACTTCAGGTGCAGCTAACATTGGGTAAGACAGCGATTCAGGTCATAGCCTGCTATAGGTTCCCAACCATGTCCCAAGACTCACACTCCATGCTCCTAAGCACCCTGGAGAATATTAATGTAAAACCTAACACTTTCATACTGGGCGACTTCAACTACCCCTCCATTAACTGGGAAAGCTACTCATGTACCAATACAGTTGCCCAATGTTTCCTGGAATTCATTAATTCCAATTCGCTGGACCAGCTCGTTCTTACCCCCACTAGAGGTAGCAACATCCTTGTCCTGGTCATTACTAAAATTGGCACCCATTGCTCTACACCAGTAGTCAACTCCTCCCCGGTTTGATCTGACCACAAACTAATCACCTTGGAAATCACATCCCTCCCACTACCCCACCCCCAGTAAAGGTAACCACCATAAAAAAACTTCTCCAAAGCTAACTTTAGTCTCCTGAAAACAGAAGTGGCTAACTTCACAGCACACTTGCGAATGGAGAACAGGTGCATGACTGCCAAATCATACACCAATGCACTGTACAAACACGTACACAAATGCATGGATCTCGCCATATCGAATAGAACCAAGACGCATTCATCCAGTAAAAAGGAAGCCAATCTGGTGATCCCCTGCCATAAACAAACTCTGCAACAGAAGGAGGAAACTGATGTGGAGTTAGGTGTAGTCCCAAGACTGGAAAATTCCCTTATCAGCCTCAACAAAAAGTTGAGATCCCTCTTCAAATCCTCTAAAGCTAGCTATGAAAACAGAATTGCAGCAGATAGTGAAGGCAACCACAATGCCTTCTATTGTTATGTAAAGAATCTCCACAGCAATACCAGAGTGAACTGGCACCTCAACTGTGTGCCCTGTTCAATCACAGCCTCACCTCAGGCTTTGTCCCTACCAAATGATGTACTGCTACAGTCATTCCTCTCCACAAAGGAGGATGAGTACAGACCCTGGGAACTATTGCCCCATTAGCCTTATGATTCTGATATGAAAAGTTCTGGAACACATCCTCATGAACCTAATAAGTAACGATATAAGAATATAAAAAATCTCCAAACTCTGGATCCCACACGGTTTGGTTTTGTGAAGGGTAGATCATGCCTGCTCAACTTGATTGGCTTCTTTGAGTTAGTTACCAGAGCTGTGGATGAAGGCAAGGTGGTTCATACAGCCTACCTTGATCTGGCCAAGGCCTTTGATACCATTCCCCACTCAGGAATCATAGAAATACTCACTAAGCTAGGCATCAACCCCTGTATCACTAGGTAGGTTGCAAACTGGCTCACAGATAGAACCCACAGAGTGAAAGTAACTGACTCCAAGTCAGACTGCCAACCAGTCACAAGTGGAATCCCACAGGGTTCAGTCCTGGGTCCTCTCCTGTTTGGTATCTACTTCTCTGAAGTTCAGACAAGACAAAGAGACTCTGGCTGACAAAGTTCACAGATGATTGCAAGTTGGGAGCTATTATTAACTCCCCAAGTGTTGTTGACATCCTACAGAAAGGCCTCACTGAGACCAATGACTGGTGTCAGAACCATAGCCTTAAGCTCAATGCCAATAAATGTGTCATCATCTCCTTTAGGAAAAAAACAGTTCCCATGAATTACCACATCGATGGTGGTCCACTGAACATAGAATGTGTTATAAAAGATCTGGGGAGCACAGGTTGACAGCAACCTCTCTTTTTGCCACCACATTGGCACTGTGGCCAGAATGTCCTTCTATGTGGCACATTTCATTACTAAGGGTTTGCATCCAGGAAGAAAGAGGTCATTGTGTCCCTCTAGTCTTTCCTCATTAGGCCAATCATTGAGTACAATGCCCCATTTGGCATGTACTTCACTAGAAACCTGCAACAACTGGATAGGCCACAAAAGTACCTCACCAAGAGGATCCTAGGCCTTAAACACTTGTCCTATATGAACAGACTCAAAAAACTCCAACTATTTTCTGTCTCATACTGCCTACTTAGAGGCAATCTCTGCTTGACTTACAAAGCCATGTCTGACCCAGCTCTGTTAGAAATTCTAAATCTAAAGAAATTCTAATCCCTCTGCACCACATGCTCCAGAGACCTCAACCTCATTACCACAATCAACTGAACATGCTGGAGGGACAGGTTCATAACCCAGAGACAGCCCATGCTATGGAATAGACTTCCCAGACATATCAAGCAGAGCACCTCACTGGCCTTCTTCAAGAGAAATCTTGATGAGTGGATGGAAAATAGACAATTCACCCCGGGGATCACTCCAGTGGCTCTGCTCGGCAGAGACACTGGGAACTAAGTTGGTTAGCAAGATGCCAGGGTAATCCTATAGGCTATGCTTGTAAAGGGTCCAGGCCCATTAGCCTAGTACACACCTATGAATCTATGAACCTATGTGATACATGACAGTGATGGCAATATTTTTCAACACAGGCCCATCTGGTATACAGGGACAATGTCCATCAAGTGAGCATCTGCAGCCTCTGTTATGGTATATATGATGCTATCAGTGATGTTTTCCCTACATGCCTGATTGTATTCTCTTCCTGTTTACTTTTCAACTGCTAGATCCACAGTATAACCCACAGACGCTCCACAATGGGAGTTTGTCAATAATATGCCATTTACTATATTTCATACCTGTCATGTCATTGCTGTTAATCCTGTTGTTGTCCACCATTAATATTGTGTCCTTCTTCCCATTCCTAGGTCAGTCTGCATCAACCTCAGCAAGTGCACATATATGTGGTATGTGTATGTCAAATCTTCTGCATGTTTTAACTGTTTTCGCTTGGTTAGTAAGGGCAATGATATGATCCCTAATGCTGTTTTTTCCCTAGAATAGTTAATGTTCATCCCTCTTCAACAGAAAAATCTTCCCATGAGGAATTGTCAGGTGTGTGTTTTGCTAGTATTCCTCACATATATCATGTATGTTGGCTTTATAACCTAATTCTATATTCCATGTATGTCGATTCAATGAAACATACATACAGTCGACTTTGTGTAAAGTCATTATTAATTCTAACATTGCAGTGAGATATATATCATATGTCTTTGATGTTATCCATCATGTGATGTAAGCACATTGCCCTGATATGTGTCTTCTGTATCTTTTTTTAGCACATGAACTGATATGTGTCTTCTGTATCTTTTTTAGCACATGAACTATCTGTATTGAGTGCCTCCTGCTGCAAGTAAATGAAAGCTCCCAGCAACATCATTAATCAGATATCTGTGCTATTGCAAATGACACAGATCATGTGGAATACCAGCTACATGTGATTCATGAAGGACAGGATTACAGATACAGTGAGATGATGGTGGCATTCCCCACTCAAAATGATAGTATGCTAGCCATGGTATGGTTGGTAGACACTCTGGTCACTATGCTTCTGCAGCAGTGCTGTAGTACAAGCAGTGTTCTGCATGCCATGACTGTCTCATCAGATTGCAACATGGGAGAGACAGGCCACCGCTCCACATAACCACTACTGCCCATCAAGTATCAGTGTCTATGGTTCAACATGCACACAGTTCCACTGCTGGCCCATCAGCTGTGGTCCCACAAATCACAACAAGGCCTTCAACTCACAGTCATGGTCCTTCACCTCAAGTAGTGTTGTCACTCTATTAATCTCCTCTGTGCAGCAACCTGGGCCACATGTTTCTGTACCTGGTCAAGGCAGAGCAGACCATGGTGTAAGATGTCAGCAAGGTTACCCTAGACTGCATTAGAGTGTGTCCAACAGTGTCAAAAGTGTAGCTGCCTCCTTGTATTAAATTACTACTTTACTGTGTTATATTTTTCTATGGCTATTAAATGTTCTGCATTATGTCCTCCATGGTTTCTCTTTTTTCATGTTATTATATTGTAGATACAAATATATTGCACTGATGTGTGCCCCTTATTGTTTTCCATACATTGATACAACAATCTGAGTGCATAGGGATACCTGGGTCATTTGTGCCCTGAGTTGATGATCCCTGTTGTGACACATTTGCATATTTTGATACTGTAATACACTACAATTATAGTGTTATATCTGATGATCAATGTGTACATCTAGTGGGTAATTGGTATTACATGCAATCTGTGCTGCTATGGTAGGGTAAGACCCTGTTAATAAATGTTTAGTCTATGCATTCATGCATGTGCGACTTGTCATGACTCAAAGTTGCTGATCAGACGCTGTCTTGTCACTTTGGCCTGCACTTGTGGTTGCACCCTGCATTGCATACACCTGCGTCTTCTCCCCCCTACATTTCCCTATTCCTCCTATGATACCTGTGGGATGTCCTCTTCAGACATGTAGTGTTCTTGAGGTAGTTGACCCAAACCTGTAGCTGGAAGACTATCATGTGGTGTAGTTAGTATATTGTGCAGCATGGAGTTATCACCTGTGCTGCCTTCTCTGGTGTGGACTGCACATCTGGATAACTGAATCTAGTTTTCAGTACACCACGCACATGCTCTATAGTGTTTCTAGTTGTTGAATATGCTCTATTATAGGCCTCCTGTGCAGGGTCGAATGGTTCATTGTAGAGTGTAATTAACCATAGGTCAAGTGGATAACCACAGTCACTTGTTGTGGGAGATGAAAACACATTTGATCAGAATGGGTATTGTTGTGAGGAGTATCCTTAGTTTACTTCCTAGCTGTGCTTCTGTATTTATGTAGTGTTAGGCCCTCATGTATTTCACCCTGCTGGAATGCAGTCCTCAGTCCACTTTCCCTCCATATGGCAGCATCATGGACACTTCCAATGCATGCTGCCATGATGTTTACTATGCTGCCATCTGCTGCACACATAATCTGGCAGTTGATGGATGGCCAGTCTTTTCTGTCTATGTATTGATCTGCTTCAGGATGTACTGGTGTCTCGATAGATGTGTGCAATCTAATGCAATGAGTACATGAGGGAAGCTTGCAATACTGTAAAACTTTTTGCATTACAGTTCTCCACTCCATGGAGGTGGATGACAAGTTTTTGTAGTCATCTACTTTGCTGCACATTGCTTCCAGAGTTTTTGCCAAGCTACAGCTGACAGCTGCCTATGACACTCCCATAGCATCCCCCATCTGTCTCAGGAATATCCTTGTTCAAGTACACCCGGACTTTGGTTTCAAGGGGGATGGGGTTTCCTCATAGGGTCTGCACAGACATGTGTGGGGCATACATGCTGCAAACAGTCTGCACCAGTTGTCTTTCTAGCCAGTAATTTGCTGGTCTGAGAACTGGTTTAGTTGCAGCCTTGCTCTGACTTTATCTGGCTGCCTTCTAGGGTGCACAGTCACAGCCTTATTTATGGCTTGTATTACTGCAGCCTGTTGCAGTTCATTAAAAGCAGGTTGCATTTTTATGTATTTTTTGGTTCTTTTGCTACAGAATTCAGCAACTTCTGTAGTATTACCTTTTATTCCTTAAGGTCCATAAAGCATATGATGAGGATCACAGAAACAGAGTTAACATGGCAGTTTGTTGCATTTAACTTGCATTGTATGCACATAAAGTGTTTTGGAATCAAATGGGCATGCAAAGAATCTGTAATTATCCTACGCTGAATAGCTACATACTGCGAGTGCCTTCAGTGTGACTTTGGAAACTGTGTCCACAGCAAGTGCAGTGAAGTCTTTTTTTAATGTACTAAGCTGTCCATAAATAGCTTCAGTGAATTTTATGGAATCTAGTGCACAAAGTTGTGTTTGAAGGCATGATGATATTGTAGACCTTTAAATAAGTAACACTGCCATAGGTTTAATCAAGAGACAGTGTATTCTGATCGCAGATGAAGACTGCTTGGTCTACCTAATTTGCTCATCTCCTAATCCCATGCATAAGATTTTGATCCTACTGACCCAACAGCTTATGTTTTCTTCCTCGAAAATCTTATGCATGTCTCTTGCATTTGTCAACTCCTTCCTGTTCTGAAACCTTCATTCACTTTAAGAAGTTTATTTCAATAATCTGCATATTAATATAATTTTGTGTGTAGTCATATTGTACTATCCTACAGCTCATGTTTATGTGGCTTCAGATGAAAAGCATGCACCATTTGTAAGTCCTCAGCTGTGATTTTAGATGTACATAATTATGACTATCATTTACTTCTGTGACGATTTGTATTTTATCATTTGTTGTAGTAAAGATGAGGCCTACTGAATTATAGGCAACTGCACTGATAGGACCTTACCAACTAGCCATAAAATAATTTCTAGCCTATCGTGCTGCCAACACCTCCAATGAATCTAGAATATCACACTCCATTGTTCTGGAATTGTCACACTGTTTGCTTACCTTTACCTCATCCAATTTTACTACTCCTAGGTGTTGTTCCAGTTATACTTCAGTTATAGTTTCCTGAGATCATGCAGATTTATATATGTATATATATATATATATATATATATATATATATATATATATATATATATATATATACATACGTATATACTTATTTATATAGATATTTATGCCTATATATAACTATAATTATAGATATAGGTATAGATATGGCTCTATGATGTATGACTGAATTTAATGCTGAAAACAAAATAATGGCAAAAAATAAGATCAAGTGTACATTTACCCATGGACTACCACTTAGGCAGCAATCTACTTAACACCAAATGTGTGATAAGAGACCTTGGGACCCAGGTGGACAGTAGTCTCTCTTTTGATAGTCACATCACCACAGTAGTCAGGAAGTCCTTCTACGTGGCACACCTCATCATAAAAGGGTACTCATCCAGGAAAAAAAGAGGTCATTATTCCCCTCTACTCGACACTCATTAGACCCATTATAGAGTACAATGCCCCTTTTGGAATGTACCTCGCAAGACATCTGCAGCAGCTGGAAAGGCCACAGAAGTACCTCACAAAGAGGATTACTGGCCTCAAACAAATGCCCTACACTGACCGCCTCAAAAAACTCCAGCTTTACTCCGTAGCACATCACCTACTCCGAGGTGATCTCTCCCTAACATATAAAGCTATGTCAAACCCAGAGCTGTTGGACATGCTACACCTAAAAAAATCCCAATCCCTCTGAGCTATACACTCTACCGACCTAAACCTTGTCACCACAATAAACAGGACATGCTGGAGGGATAGATTTCTGTCCCAGAGACTTCCCATACTCTGGAACAGGCTACCCATCTATGTCAAGCAAAGTTCTTCATTAGCACTCTTCAAGAAAAATCTTGATGAGTGGATGGGAAATAGGAAATACACCCCGGGGATCACTCTGCCTGACAGTGGCACAGGAAAATAACTTTCTTGGGTGATGTACTTCAAGGAACCTTTTTGGCTAGACTTACGTAGGCCCTATGGCTGATAGCCTAGTACCTACATATGAACCTATGAACCTATTTAATCAAAAAGTATAAAAACTGAACATGTAAAAGATTGTAAGAAAACAATATCCTTCTGTAATCTTAACACTAAAACCATTCCATAATACTAGCCTATGTTGTTGTTTGTCTTTCGGCTTTTCCCGGTTAGGGGTCGTCACAGCAGAACTCCGGTCCGCTAATGATTGGCAGTAGATTTTCACAAATGCCAAGGTGCCAGCTCAACATTCAACCTTCAACGAAGGCACGCCCATTTATGCATGTCTTTCGAATGCCCAACCAACTGCGGGGAGGACATGCAGACTCCACACAGAAGGCACTCCCCGCACTCCAGCCGAGAATCGAACGGGAAAACCTTTTGCTGTGAGGCAACAATGCTACTGCTGCACCACCATGGATACTAGCCTATACTTTATCTAAATAGTGGTAGTGCTATGGAAAGATCTTTTTCTAATGTAAGTTACAGGGTTAGGGTTAGGGTCATGGACAGAGTTAGATTCAGGTTAGCAGACATAACTAAGGGTGTCAGGGGGCACATAAATAAAGCTGGGAATGTGTGATCAGCTGATTTTTTGATCAGCTGTATCCATTTTTTTCCTGTATGATCTAATATCCTCTCTTCCTACCTGTTTCTCTCTCACTCTCTCTGTCTCTCTCTCCTTCTAGCATATCAGATGCTTTGTAAATACTAATGGCTTTTCCCTCTGTTTTCAAGCTACATAACAGGCTGTATATTCCAGATTTTTTCTTATATAACACATACTTTAAGAATACATTGAATTTTGTATCACAAGCTGAATTTCTTAGACAATTTTCCCTACTGAGTGACTTCTTGGATGCTCCAGTTGTCTTAGTCTTACACGCAAAATGAAACAATTTACAATTCTTTAGTTCTGACCTCAGGTTTATGTCAAAATAGGTAGAAATATATTGGAAAGGATAGTGCACAGTGATTTTAACATGCAAAAAAATATACATGGGGAAGGTTATTGGTCTTTTATTTAGAAATATCTATACTTAGCTGAAGTGTTTCCATGGTCTGCATTGCTGTGAATATCGCTCATCTCTGTCTGCATTTAATTTTGATTTGAAGCTCTTCATTTGAGGTTTGATCACTTCTATTTTCTATCTTATTCTAGTATTACATTTGTTTTGTTTTACATTTTCTGTTCTGCTGGAGTTTTAAGAGTTCTTGGATATGGTCATTTAAAAAAGTTACCAAAGAATTTATTTGCAAACTGTGAATAGCATCAGTTAATTAGTGCATGTGTGTGTGTAGGTGAGGGGGGGTGGGAGCTGAGAAACAGCACTGATCTTTTATTTAGAAATATCTATATTTAGCTGAAGTGTTTGTGTGGTCTGCATTGCTCTGAATATTGTTCATCTCTGGCTCCATTTGTCCACACCCACCCAAGCACTCCTCATTGTGTTCTTAAATTTGGTGGGTTTTGAGTTAATCGACCCTACTATAAATCTCATTTTGGACACTCCTCCCAGTCCCACTCCATCAACTCATTCTACTGAGTAGAGCGTGATCATTTGGGAAGGCCCACCCCTTACTTTCTCTACCTTGAATTATATTGTTTCATCCCTTCCCATGTAACCTAAAAAATTGCACTTTATTTACCTGCTTTTATTTGTGTTTCTTCCTACTTTATTACCTTATTTTGCGTTTGATGCTTGTTTTTAAAAGTATTCAATTGCATTTATTCTGCTGCATTTATTACTGCTTGTTAGTCATCATCATCATCATCATCAAGCCAGTGCATTTCTTTGTGCCGATCCCAAGCCCGGAAAAATGGAGAGGGTTGTGTCAGGAAGGGCATCTGGCGTAAAAATTCTACCACAATATGGCGCAAAAATGTCATATTTCCATACCGGATCGGTCAAGGCCCGGGTTAAC
The DNA here is from genome assembly GCF_019279795.1 of Protopterus annectens. Lineage (NCBI taxonomy): Eukaryota > Metazoa > Chordata > Ceratodontiformes > Protopteridae > Protopterus > Protopterus annectens. The sequence goes on along the minus strand of NC_056733.1, from coordinate 492,022,623 downwards.
AATGACTGCCACCAGTACTGTTAGCCAACAGGGTGCTGGTGGAAATTGGGCTACTGTTGGCTGAAGGAGAGAGGAGGGCGAAGGCATGCCCAAAGGCAGGAAGAGAGGAGGAAGGTTAGGAGTGTAGCAGGGAGGGTAGGAACTTTGAATGTTGGCAGTATGACTGGTATAGGAAGAGAGCTAGCTGATATGATGGTGAGAAGGAAGGTTGATATATTGTGCGTACAAGAGACCAGATGGAAGGGAAGTAAGGCCAGGTGTTTAGGAAATGGGTTCAAATTGTTCTATCATGGTGTGGATGGCAGGAGACATGGGGTAGGGGTTATACTAAAGGAACAATATGCCAAGAGTGTTTTAGACATGAAGAGAGTGTCTGACAGAGTGATATTTATGAAGCTCGAAATTGATGGTGTAATGATGAATGTTGTTAGTGCATATGCTCCACAAGTTGGGTGTGCGATGGATGAGAAAGAGAAATTTTGGAGTGAGTTGGATGAAGTTGTGGTGAGTGTAACCAAAGGTGAGAGACTAGTGATTGGAGCGGACATTAATGGGCATGTTGGTGAAGTGAACAGAGGGGATGAGGAAATGATGGGTAGGTATGGTGTTAAGGAGAGGAATGCAGAAGGTCAGATGATTGTGGATTTTGCGAAAAGGATGGACATGGCTGTGGTGAATATGTATTTTAAGAAGAGGGAAGAGCATAGGGTGACATACAAGAGTGGAGGAAGATGCACACAGGTGGATAATATCCTTTGTAGGAGGACCAGTCTGAATGAGATTGGAGACTGTAAAGTGGTGGCAGGGGAAAGTGTAGTTAAGTAGCATAGAATGGTGGTCTGTAGGATGACGTTGGTGATCAATAAGAGGAGGAGGAGTGTGAAGGCAGTGCCAAGGATTAAATGGTGGAAGTCAAAAAGGGTGATTGTGAAGTGGAGTTTAGGGAAGAGTTAAGACAGGCACTGGGAGGCAGGGGAGAGTTACCGAATAGCTAGGTAACTACAGCAGAACTAGTAAGGGAGACGGCTAGAAAGGTGCTTGGTGTGACATCTGGACAGAGGAAGGAGGACAAGGAGACCTGGTGGTGGAATGAGGAAGCACAGGAGAGTATACAGAGGAAGAGGCTGGTGAAGAAGAAGTGGGATTGTCAAAGAGATGAAGAAAGTAGACATGAGTATAAGGAGATGAGGCGCATGGCAAAGAGAGAGGTGGCGAAAGCTAAGGATAAGGCGTATGGAGAGATGTATGAGAGACTGGACACTAAAGAGGGAGAAAAAGACCTGTACCGATTGGCTTGACAGAGGGACAGAGCTGGGAAAGATGTGCAGCAAGTAATAGTGATAAAGGATAGTGAGGGAAAGGTACTCACAAGAGAGGAGAGTGTGTTGAGTAGATGGAAAGAGTATTTTGAGAGGCTGATGAATGAAGAGAATGAGAGAGAGAGAAGTTTGGATGATGAGGGGATAGTGAATCAGGAAGTGAAACAGATTAGCAAGGAGGAAGTAAGGACAGCTATGAAGTGGATGAAGAATGGAAAGGCTGTTGGCCCAGATGACATACCAATGGAAGCATGGAGGTGCTTAGGAGAAATGGCAGTGGAATTTTTAACTAGATTGTTTAATGAAATTTTGGAAAGTCAAAGGATGCCTGAGGAGTGGAGAAAAAGTGTTTTGGTACCCATATTTAAGAATAAGGGTGATGTGCAGAGCTGCAGTAACTACAGAGGGATAAAACTGATCAGTCACAGCTTGAAGTTATGGGAAAAAGTAGTAGAAGCTAGGTTAAGAAGGGAGGTGATGATTAGTGATCAGCAGTATGGTTTCATGCCAGGAAAGAACACTACAGATGCAGTGTTTGCTCTGAGAGTGTTATTGGAGAAATACAGAGAAGGTCAGAAGGAGTTGCATTGTGTCTTTGCAGACTTGGAGAAAGCATATGACAGGGTGCCTAGAGAAAAGTTGTGGTATTGTATGAGGAAGTCGAGAGTGGCAGAGAATTATGTAAGAGTGGTAGAGGATATGTATGAGTGTAGTGTGACAGAGGACTGCAGTGGGAGTGACAGATCCGTTTAAGGTGGAGGTGGGATTACATTAACGATCAGCTCTGAGTCCTTTCTTATTTGCAGTGGTGATGGACAGGTTGACAGATGAGATCAGACAGGAGGCCCCGAGGACTATGATGTTTGCAAATGACATTGTGATCTGTAGTGAGAGTAGGAATCAGGTTGAGAAGACTCTGGAGAGGTGGAGATATGCTCTAGAGAGCAGAGGAATGAAGGTCAGTAGGGCTAAGACAGAATATATGTGTGTAAATGAGAGAGTGGGTAGAGGAATGGTGATGATGCAGGGAGTAGAGTTGGTAAAGGTGGATGAGTTTAAGTACTTGGGATCAACAGTTCAGAGTAATGGTGAATGTGGAAGAGAGGTGAAGAAGAGAGTACAGGCAGGGTGGAATAGGTGGAGAAGAGTGTCAGGAGTGATTTGTGACAGACGGGTACCAGTAAGAGTGAAAGGGAAGGTCTAAAAGAGGGTAGTGAAACCAGCTATGTTATATGGGTTGGAGACAGTGGCACTGACAAAAAGGCAGGAGTCAGAGCTGGATGTGGCAGAGTTAAAGATGTTAAGATTTGCACTCGGTGTGACTAGGATGGATAGGATTAGGAATCAGTATATTAGAGGGTCAGCTCATGTTGGACAGTTTGGAGACAAAGCAAGAGAGATGAGATTGCATTGGTTTAGACATGTACTGAGGATGGATGATGGGTATATTGGCAAAAAGATGCTAAGGATGGAGCTGCCAGGTAAGATGAAAAGAGGAAGACCTAAGATAAGGTTTATGGACGTGGTGAGAGAGGACATGCAGCCAGTTGGTGTGAAAGAGCAAGATGCAGAGGATAGGAAGAAATGGAAAGAGATGATCCGCTGTGGCGACCCCTAACGGGAAAAGCTGAAAGATGATGATGATGCTTGTTAGTAGTCTGATTAAATTGTAACTGTTATTATAAGCCTTTTGGTTTAAGCACTTGGGCTTCAGGCCAGTTATTTTACATTAAGAAGGTTTATGGTCTACACTCTTGTGGGAGGAAAGGGTAGATTCTGCCCTTCTGAGCTGGGAATTGCTGGTTGAAGGCTTATTGTGCCTACTTATTTGAACTGTTTCTTTCTGAAATTGTACACCTTGTTTGCTGTAACATAGACTAGATTCAGACCTGCTGAATCTACCTGTCTTTGTATAACTTGAGTACTACTCCAAGCCATCTTTTTTGGAGAGAGTTCCCCTGCACCTTAGTGGCAGATGTGTGCAGTTAGAAATTGTCTGATTGAAGGTTGCTGCAACAGGGCTCAGTTATGAGCTTTTTATGGGTTAATTAGTTAATTGGTTAATTTGTTTCAGTCAGTTTGCTCTTGTTTGCTACTGTTATATTTAACCGTGTAGCTGTTCTTCTGTGTTAAATCAACTTAAACAGTGGTAGTCCATGGGTAAATATATTTAGCATAGTCTGGTTACACATTTTACCGTATCCAGATCTGTTCGAGTGATTTCTGTGTTTCCTGTTACACCATCTTGTATTGCTGGGGCCAGCATGCACTTAGTGGGAGCAAGTGAACTGGTTGGAACTGGTCTGGCATAGGGTGTTGAGCTAAGAGCTCAGGGACACGGGTTGATTGGTTAGTTCCATTGTTTCTATTTTACTTTTGTTTTTGTGGTATTTAAACCCTGCATTTTGCATTGGTTTGTACTTGTTTGCCCACTGCACACCACTGCTGCACTGTTTTAACCCTTTGCAAGGTATCTTAGTTGCATTTTCTCCCTTACCAGCACTCCTGTGTAAGTGAGGCCCTCACTTGCAGCTAGTGTATTGAGTTTTTCCCACCCTACTCACACCTATAGGTATTCTCCTCAGACAGTACCCACTCTGCTATCCCTAACCTTTCTGCTACAGACTCTGACAACCATGGACAATTTCCTATGGTTCCTCCTGCTAGTCTGGTTGATATGGGCATCTTGAGACAGTGTAGCAACTAACTGCCTTATGTACATGGACAACCCTCTACTACTACCATGTAGGAACAGAATATGTAAGAGATACAATTACATTAAGAACCTAGAATCCTTGCTGTCTCAGTCACAAGACAGTACATCTGGCACTGAAAAGGTTGTCTGCACAAACACTATGAACATCACTTCTCTAACACAACCCACACCTGTACAACACACTCCTACATATGCGGAGGTTCTCAACAAAAACATATCTAAACAAAAGAGACCTCGGAAGCAAAAACACACACACACACATCACAACCCATAGCACCAAGTATCACATATTGTACACATGTCTGTGTGTCACAGCCTCTAAGGCCTAGCCACAAACCCAACATACTAGTCATAGGAGACTCTATCATGAGACACACAAATGTGCCCCAAACCAGGCTATACAGGGAGAAAGTCATGGTAAGTTGCTTGTCAGGTGCTAGAATCCACCATATCATGTACACACTCAAGTCTCTTAACAACAGGTACTGTTATGACTCTTATAGACCATGTTGGTGCGAATGACTTGAGACGTACCTCTCTGGATTATATGAAGACAGACATGATTGAGCTTGCTGAATATGTGCCCCAGGCAGGTATGCCCCTAGCCTTAAGCAGCATCCTACCATCACCCAGAATGATGTCTCAATACAAACAGAAAATGATTGCTTTAACAATTGGCTTAGTTTCTGGTGTCATTCCAAGGGGATCCAGTACCTGACAGCCTGGGAGGGCATGATTGACAGACCACAATGCTTTGCCAGAGCTGGCCTTCATCTGTCTCCCCTGGGCTTCGGGCAAAGGCTCTTGCTTTCCCCATAGTGCCTTTTTTAGGCAAAGTCATGAGCATAAAATTACCAACATGAAAAATTCTTCTAAATGAAATTTAAAGGTTATGCTGCTAAATGCTAGGATTCTTAGCATGAAACTGCACTCATTGCAAGGATTCCTTGTCCTGGAAGATGCTGACATTTGTGCATTCCCTGAAATCTGGTTCAAAGTTGTGGAGACCACCCCAGCTTACCAGGTTACTCATCCTACCATATTTTCAGATCCCAAACTGAGTGCAACAAAGGCAAAGGAGGTGGGGTTTCAATATTTATCAAAAACATACACACCCCCAGGCTGGTCAAATGGTATGGCGCACAGGAGACACTCCAGGTGCAGTTAACTGCTGACAAAATCATAGCTAGCTAAAAACCCCCAACCATGACTTAGGATGCCCACTCCACTTTTCTGGACTTATTTAATTCCATCAAGAGTCAACCCTCTACCCTGATCTTGAGTGACTTTAACTACCCAACCATTGAGTGGAAGACCTATTCTAGCTCAAACATGAATGGCCAGAGATTCCACGACTTTGTCAATGCCAATGCATTGGATCAGCTGGTTGACACCCTTATGAGAGGTGAAAATATCCTGGACCTGGTCCTAACCAACAAGAGTAGCCACTGTAACACCCCTACAGTGTCATCCTCCTTGTTACGATCCGACCATAAAGCAATCACTTTTGAAGCCACCATCTCCCCTGACCTCACCCACCTTGTCAGGGTAAACAAAAAATGTTTCCAAAGCTGACTACAATATCCTCAGAGCAGGTATAAGCAGCTTCACAGACGCTGTCCTTTCAGTTGGAACTAGCATTAATGCCCAAGCTTACACCAAAAAAGTATATGAGCACCTACATAGCTGTATGCACTCAGCAATACCTGGCAGGACCAAATCATCCTTCCTCAAGGAAGAGTAAACCTGTCTGGAGGACAACAGCAATAAACAAACTCTACAATAAAAGGAAAAAAATGCTGTCCAGGACCAAGAAAAACCAGGTGCCAAGTTGGAAGCAATCTCTCCTTTCTCTGAACAAGCAAATAAGGTCACTGGTGAAATCCCTAAAATCTAACTTCTAGTCCAAATTGGTCACATCTACTAAGGACAATCACAAGGCATTCTTCACATACATCTGCAATTTCAAAGTTGACACACAAAGCTACTCTGAACTGGTGGCCAATAACACCACATACACAAATGCCATAGATATACCCAACCTGCTGTCAGACAAGTTTAGTGAAAACTTCATTCCCCTGTCCCCCCCATCAGTAAACCAGAGCATACCAGCACTTGCTCCCCTCCACTCATCACCAGGGAGCATTTCTTCAATGCCCTCTCAAAGGTAAAAAAATACAGTCTCCTTGGGATCTGATAACATCCCTGGCTTTATCCTACATAAACTCAGGCATGAGCTCTCAACTCCATTAGGTACCCTATTCAATCAAAGCCTGAGCACCGGCTTCATCCCAGTCGACTGGAGGGCAGCCACTGTTATCCCTCTAACAAAGGTGGAGCGTCCACTGACCCAGGAAATTATAGGCCCATCAGCCTAACTAGCCTGATCTGCAAGGCCATGGAATACATTATTATGGACCTTATAAACAAGAACATTGGCAACCTCCAAATGCTTGACCCCATGCAGTTTGTTTTTTGTCAAAGGAGATCATGCCTGTTAAACTTGGTCAACTTCTTCAAAACAGTCACCAAAGCCATGGACAAGGGGAAGATGGTGCACACCACCTACCTTGACCATGTCAAAGCCTTTGATGCTACTCCCCACTTGGGCATAATAGATAAACTCTCCAAGCTAGGCATCAACCCATATGTTACCAGATGGGCAGCTAACTGGCTCACTGATAGAACCCACTCAGTCAAAATAGGGGAAGCCACCTCTAGTAGTAGACCCATAATGAGCAGTGTACCCCAAGCATTATGGGATATACTTTTCTGAGGTGCAAGCAAAAGCAGTGGTCTGTGTCTGACCAAGTTTGCGGATGACTGCAAGCTGGGTGTTGTTTTAAATTCCCCTAGTGATGTGAACATCCACCAAGAGGGCCTTACCCAGTCTAGTGACTGGTGTCAGAAGCATGTCCTCAAACTGAAAGCCAAGAAATGTATCATTATCCCCTTTGGGGAAAACGGCATCCTCACTAATTAATACATTAATAACAATGTACTAAGCATGCAATCAGTTGTGAGAGACTTGGGCACACAGGTTGATAGCAACCTGACGTTTGACTACCACATTGCCTTCATTGTACAGAAAGCTTTCTAAATGGCCCACCTCATAAATAAGGGTATTTCATCCAGGAACAAGGAAGTCATAACATCCCTGTACTCCTCCCTTATCAGACCCATTATCGAGTACAATGCCCCCTTCTGCATGTACCTTGCCAAGCACATGCAGCAACTGGAGAGACACAGAGGTTCCTGACCAGGAAAATCTGGGGACTCAAACAACTATGTTATACAGATAAGCTAAAATCCCTGTCCCTCTACTCAGTCTCATACAAACTGCTCAGAGGTGACCTGTGTCTGGTATACAAGGCCATCTCACATCCAGCCTTGATGGAGTTACTGCATATCTGTAAGTCAAACTCTATTCATGCAACCCATACGTAAGAACTCAACCTGGTTAGTGACATTAATATAACTTGTTGGTGGGATAGATTTGTATCCCAAAGACTCCTCAATCTGTGGAATAGACTCCCTCTACATGTCAAGCAGAGTACCTCTCAAGCCCTCTTTAAGAGGATCCTGGGTGACTGGATGGGAAACAGAATATACAGCCCTGGGATCCCACCTATGTCCCTGCAGGACAAGGGAAACAAGTGCTGAATTTGTGGACCATGTGCAAAATTCTTGGTTAGGCTTATAAGGGCCTCTGGGCCAATATCCTAGTATCATCCTATGAACCTTTGAACCTATAAAAATGTGGAAGATGTGAGGCTTGCTGATATATGCAAGAATGGCATGAATGTATTTTTGAATGAGTATGTCTTTCATAACAAATAACTCTCATGTAAATCTGAAGGTTTTTCATATGTGCTGAAACATCCTTGCAATAAATTGTATATAGGTGAAATTAAAGAGTAGTTAAAAAGAGAATATTAGAGAATATAAGGGACATAAGAAAACAAAGAACAATAAACCCAGTACCTAGACATTTTATAGAGCAGTGATATGAAGTGATAGTGTTGTGGTAGGTGGTTTTAGACAATGTCCACCATATCATTGATTAGAAACAATGGCTCTTACATAAAGAAAGATATTTTATATTGAAGTATGCAACTTCTAGTCCACATGGACTAAATATGGAAATCATTTGGAAAATATTTTAGTAAATGGCTGCTAGTAGTGCATATTCCTTTAACTCAGTTATATATAAAGAATTAGGGGAATTGTGGTCTTATCCACTGTAAAACTGCAGCACTAATGAGTGGAATAAATTGGACAAAGCTAACAAGTGTGTCTTATGTTACCATCATTTCCCCCCACAAATTCACCTGAGAGGTGTTATGTATGTTGTAATGAATGAATCATTGAAGGCATGGATGGATGGATGGATGGATGGGTGGATGGATGAATGAATGAATGAATGAATGGTCACTTTTAACTGGCCATCAACAATAGTAACCCCAAAATACACACATTGGACAGGATTCAGGAAGGCTTACACGGAGTTTAAGAGTAGTGTAAGCCTCCGTGTAAGCCTCCCGATCCAGGAACAGCCCAAACCTCCGTGTAAGAGACAGCTAACACGTCTCTTACACGGACTGGGCGTGGAAATGCTCAGTACCTCATTTGCAGCTCAAAGATATGCAAATGAGGTATTTGAGCGATCCAAAAAGCCCAAATCAGTCCGTGTAATGGACGTGTTAGCTGCAGAAATGTACTCAGCTGACAACTGAGTACATTTCTGCAAAATTGAAAACGGAGCTATGTCAGCTCCAAATAAAGGGTGCATATGTTTCATTAAGCATGCCAATGGCCAAATATGTGGCCATTGGCATGAAAAAGTGCTGCAAAAATATTTTAAATAACTTTTTTTTTTTTGTGAGATTATGATGTTTAACTGCAGCGCACACCCGCGCAAACGAGGTACGCTACCTAAAACTGAAAACCGAAGCTTATAAGCCCACAATTGTGGGATTTATGCATTACATGGAATGTCAATGGAGGGACTAGCAGACCAAAAACAATATGGCCTCCGTGTAGTGGTTGTCAAGGGGGGGAAGCTCCGTGTAAGATATGTAACTAAGCATTACTAGGCAATCCTTTGTAAATGAGGGTTACAATACTGAATCACACTGCCACATAGATAATAAGCACTTTCTGAGTAGTGTAAGAGTTACAGAAGGGGGAGGAACAGAGTAAGAGGTAGGTGACATCACGGGGGGGGGATGATAGAAATAAATGTATCAGATTGGAGGGCAATGTAAGGTGACAAATGACAGACAGACATCAGGGAGAGAGGTGTGTCCCAACAGAACACCAGAAAAGTCAAGAAACAGAGGGTGCACACTATTCCTATACTCAAATTTTCTTGATATACGTGCATGCACGCGTGTGCGCGCGTGTAAGGCAGGTGTAACATGTGGGAGCGTGTTGCAAACCGTTTACAACGGTTTGTGCGGGCGTGCACATGTGTAAGGCAGTGTGCGCGCGTTTTAACATGAATCAGCCAAGTTCACACCATGTAAGGATGTGTGCGCACGTTTAAGTAACTGTGAGCGTGCTTAAGCTGGTGTGCACATTGCTCCCCTTGAGGAAACAGAGAGGAAACAGGAAACAACCAAAATACAGGAAAACTGCCAGAGGATACTGCTGGAGTTAATTGGTGGAAACAATTGGAAGCAGGCAATTACACAGGCAGACTAGAAGCCCAACCCAGCACTTGCAGTGCAGGGTGTTTCTCACAAGAGATACTGCAAGAAAGTAAGCTATCAGAATTGAAAACTGAAAAAAGCTGAACTCAGAGCAGAAATGCTAGGGGCTGCCATAGCTGTTATAATCAGGCATAGGCGAATTGCTGAGGGTGGTGACAATGCAGATGCTGACAGACAACCCAGAGTGAGGAGAAGGAGAAGAGTATACAGGCTCAGGGTCACCTACCATGGGTTACATGAGCTGGAGATAGTAGAGCACTACAGAGTGGGCAGAGACCTTCTGCAGCAAATTGTTGAGCTGTGCAGGCCACGCCTCACACACAGAACCAACAGAGGGGAACCCATCCCAGTGGAAACCAAGGTATGTGTTGGCCTAAGAATACTAGCAACAGGTACCTTCCAGAGACCAACTGGTGATATGATGGGGATATCACAGGCATCAGCCTCCAGGGTACTGCACCAGTTCCTGGATGCCATGTCAGCACATGTCGGTGATCATGTATATTTCCCCAATGCCCATGAGGTTGTGGCCAGCAATATGCGTCTCTTCCAGCAAATAGCGGGATACCCTGAGGTATTGGGTGCAATAGACTGCATGCACATACGCATCAAAGCACCAGCCGGTGAGTGGGGTAGAGCCTACATGAACCGCAAGGGCTTCCCCTCCATCAACTGCCAGGTCGTGTGTGATGCCCAGGGCATAATAATGAATGTGTGTGCTGGCTGCCCTGGGAGCTACCACGATTCCCACATCTGGCATCTGACGCAGCTGTACCAATCATTTGCCAGTGGGGACTTCCCACACGGACACCTAGTGGGGGATGCAGGTTATGCACTTGAGCCGTGGCTGATGACACCCATCAGAAATGCACACACACCTGAACAGGAACGCCATAATGAGGCACACGCACAAACACGTAATGTCATAGAGCGTGTCTTTGGGCTGCTCAAGTCACGGTTCCAGTGTCTGGACACATCTGGTGGAGCCTTGCAGTACACACCAACTACATGTACCCAAATGATCATGATATGTGCTATGCTACATAATATGATCCTGCGGAAACAGCTGCAGCAGGACCAGCATAGGGCTGGGCCAGACATACCCCCACCATTGCCAAGGCCACCACAGGCAGAGGGTGACTCGGAGGAGGAACAACCTGACCTTGCCCCAGTAGACAGAAGGAGGTGTGCCCAGTATGCCCTGGCCTTGGCAAAGAGGCAACGCATAGCACATACACTTGGTCAGTAGGAACACTGGGACTGATACCCGCTCTGACTCACTCATATAGTAACAGGGATGCCTAACATGACACAACCTGCTTCCAAACATGTACAGGGAGTGTAGTATGTGCATCCAACAGAGGCAGCCCTGCAGCACCACCTGAAGCATGAATGCCATGTGTCAAGTAATGTAACACCATGTACCAAATGCACACCTGAGGACCCTGACTAACATCCACCCTCACCAATCACAAACCACAAAAACACAAACCCACATTCATAGGTACCACAAGGGATAGGACCTAGATGTAATGCTACCCAATGCCAGAGGTATAAACAGCAAGATGCGTGCAGTGTAAACGCACACAGTATAGAGGATGTAGATATCAGTGCTGTAATAGACAACTGGGTCAAAGCCCACACCAGCACCCTAACACTACCAGGTCACACCTCATACAGGGATGTACATGTGCAAAAACATGGAACAAGCTACAAAACGAGGGTGACTAGCAAAAAATGTCATGGATAACCACACCCCCATGTTGGTACCACAACAAGAAGCAACATGGATTAGCCATGGTCAAATGCCAATTGCTAAAACTGCCTACTACTAAATAGCTTGCTGCAGACCACTGTCCTAATAGCAGGAACCGCACCAGGCCTATGTTCATAGGTTCATAGGTTCATACTAGGCTATCTGCCCTAGGGCATATATAAGCCTAGCCCAGAGTTTTGTGGCTTCTGCCACCCCTTCAGTTCTAAGGATAATATGCCCATTATTTTGCTGTGCCTCTTTTAAGCAGTGACACTGATGTTATCCCTGGGGTATACCTGCGATCTCCCATCCATTGGTCATGATGTCTCTCGAACAAAGCCAGCGAGGTGCCCAGCCTCACATGTACCAGGATGATGTTCCACAGCATAGGGAGTCTCTGGGTGATGAATCTGTCCCTCCAGCATGCCCTATTAATAGCCGTGTTGAGTTTTAAGTCTCCTGCCCTTGTAGATCTGATGGATTTAGAGGTGTTGAGGTGAAGCATGTTCAGTAATTCCGGGTTGGACATGGCCTAGTATGTCAGGCACAGGCCACCTCTGAGCAGACGGTAGGGGACTGAATAGAGCTGGGGTTCCTTCAGTCGGGCAGCATAAGACATACATTTGAGACCTTTTATCCTTCTGGTGAGGAATGTTTGGGGCCTGTCCAATTGCTGCAGGTGTCGGGTCAGATACATTCCGAATGGGGCATTGTACTCAATCATTGGTCTGATGAGTGATGAGTACAGGGGAACAATGACCTCCCTTAATATAGATGTGAATCCCTGCATGATCAGGTGGGCAATGTAGAAGGTCTTCCTAACTACTTTGGCAACATGAGTGTCAAACGAAAGGTTACTGTCAACCTGGGTGCCCAGATCCCTGATAACCTCTCCTGTGCTTAGAGGAGTAACACCTATATGGGAACTAGGGGTAACCTTGTTCTTCCCGAAGGGTATGACTATGCATTGTTTAGCGTTTAACTTTAGGCCATGGCTCTGGCACCAGTTATCCGTTTCTATGAGACCCGTCTGAAGGATGTCTGTGTCAGATGGGTTTTCAACTATGGTTCCCAGTTAGCAGTCATCTGCAAACTTTGTCAGTCATAATCCCCCTGTGTTTGCTTGTACTTCTGAAAAGTAGATGCCGAACAAAAGTGGGCCCAGGACGGAGCCCTGTGGGACACCACTTTTGACAGGCTTGGAGTGTGACATGGCGCCAGCAACCTTGACCCTGTGGGTTCTGTCACTTACCAGTTTGTAACCCATCTTGTGACGTATGGGTCTACATTTAAGCTGGTGAGTTTGTCAATGATACCCAGGTGGGGTATTGTATCGAAAGCCTTTGCCAGGTCAAGGTAGGCTGTGTGGACTGCCTTGCCCTAGTCAATGGCCTTGGTGACCATTCTGAAAAACTCAACCAAGTTTAAAAGGCATGATCACACTTGACAAAGCCAAACTGGGTTGGATCCAAAGTCTGCAAGTCCCCTATGTCTTCACTTATGAGTTCCATTATGATTCTCTCCATAGCTTTGCAGACCAGGCTTGTCAAGCTGATGGGACGGTAGTGTCCGGGGTCGGTGGAGGCACCTCCTCTGTGAAGTGGGACCACCGTTGCCGTATGCCACTCCTTGGGTATGTATCCTGAGGTGAGGCTAAGATTAAACAGCTGCTCTAACTGCGGGTTTAATTCCTCATTGAGTTCATGGAGCACACAACCGGGGACACCATCTGGTCCCATGGATGCTGTGTTTCCCGCCTTGGATAGAGCAGTTCTCACCTGAGCATTTGAGATGTTTGGGGGGCTACAGTCACCTGGTATAGATATCCCTCCCTTTGTGGGGGGGAGTGGGGGGGGGGAATCTGCACTGAACCTGTCAGCCAGTATGTTGCCAATGTCTGTATGTTCAGTGATTTTTACATAATTATGAACTAATTCTGAGCATATCTGGGAGTCACCTCCCAGGTTTCCAACATAGCTAAAAAAGGCCTCATGATTGTCTTCTGAGTCCTTAGCGAGTTTCCGCTCAAAATGTGCCCTGGATGATTTTATGGGAGATCTCAGTTCTTTACTCATAATGAGCAGGGGTGTCTTCCCTTCTACGGAGTTTGCTCTATCTTGTAGCAGCTCCTTCCTTCTGATGTAGAGCATGTTTATGGCTGGGGTCCAGCAGACTGCACGCATGCCTTTAGTACAAAGAGTCTTTGTTTTGTGTGGGATTGTCTGATCCATGCAGTCCTGGAGGTGCTGGTAGAAGGCATTTGTAAGTGATTCAGCGGCTTGGGTAATGGTTTCCGCTGGCTTGGGGGCCTTGAAAGAGACCACACCAGTCTTTAGAAGTGTGAAGTCGGCTTCTGAGAAGTTCTTCACTGTGGTCTTCTTTATCTGGGGTGGGGGTGGGATGTGGACTCCCAGTGAGATTAGTTTATGATCTGATCTCACCAATGATGGGTATACTTCTGGTGTTGAACATTGTGACCCCATGTTCGTGATGATGTGATCTAGTATTTTGTCTCCTCTTGTGGGGATGGTGACCAGTTGTTCCATGGCATATGAGGTTATGAACTCTAGGAACCTTTGGGCTAGAGTGTTGGGGCTTGAGTAGTGATCCCAGTCTATATTTGGATAGTTGAAATCACCCAGTATGATGATGTTTGGAGATACATTTATCCCCTCCAGTGTTTTCAGGAAAGCTGTGTGAGGTTCCTGAGTTTGAGAGGGTGGCATGTAACCTGCTACAAACTGCAGAGCAGTCTTGCCTATGGTTAATTGCACCTGGATGGTCTCTGATGCATCGTGTGTTGTCACCAACCTTGAGGTGAGGATGTCCTTGATGAATATGGACACCCACCCTCCTTCCTTGGTGTCGTCTGGATTTCGGGGCTGGAACGCATGATATGAGGTAACACCTGATACTGCCGGGGTGCTGTCAGGAGCCCTGAACCAGGTTACAGTCACAGCACAAACATCGATGTTCTCCATACCGAGAAGGGCTTCGAGTGCGTGCATCTTGAGGTTGAGACGTCTGGTATTGAGCAGCATTACCCTTAGTTTATTTCCTTTTTGTGTTCTAGGGTGGTAGGTTTAGAATCTGAGCCTTGCCTAAAAAAGGCACAATGGGGGTGGCAAGAGTCCTAGCCAAATTCCAGAAGACCAAGGGTGAAAAGTGCAAGCCGTCCCCTGCGAATCAGCGTGGCTTGTCCAGCATGTCATCCCAGGCCGATGGACATTGGATCCCCTTTGAATGACACCATAGATTAAGCCAATTATTACAGCTGGTCATCGTGTCTCTGTATTGTGGCATCATTCTTGGTGAAGGTAGGATACTGCTCAAGGTCAGGGTCATACCTGCCTGGGCTACATAATCAGAGAACTCCTCTATGTCTCTTTTCATGTAGTCCAGGGAGGTACATCACAGGTCGTTCACACCAGCATGGACAATGACTGAGTCATACTTGTACTTACAGTTGAGTGACCTGAGTGCTTGCATTATGTGGTGGATTCCAGCGCCCAATAGGCAGCTTACTGTGACCCTCTCCTTACTCAATCTGGTGAGCGGGACGTCAGTGTGTCTGATGATGGAGTCACCTATTACGGGTGTGTCTGGCATTGTGTTTGGCCTTAAGGGCTGTGAATGTTTGGCACACTGACTCTGTGGTCTATGTGTTGCATGTGCTGTGCCCTGTGGAGGCAGTTGTTTGGGTGTCTGCTTTGGTGGCCTCTGCTGTTATGGTAGATCTGTGATCAGAGGCTCCGAGTATGTCTTTGTGTGTTTATGTGTATGATTTGAAGTTGTGATAGTGCTATGTGAGACTGGGTTTGTGGTGTGTGTGGTCACCTTCTCCTCCTCTCTGGTCCTGCCAGTCCTATGTTGAGAGAGCTCAGCCTCCAGGTTGCCTATATAGTTGCATCTCTTGCATGCATTTGTGTTTTGTGGGAGAAGGAGAGGGTTATCTGTGTACATGCGTCAATTGTAACATTGCCTCAATATTCCCAGGTTCACCAGCTGAGCAGGAGAGGACACTAGCAACTGATCCCTTGACATGCTAGAAGGAATAGACAACAAACTGTTGGAAGACAGGAAGATATCAAGACCCCCAAACCACATTATATCGCTTGACTGACAATACCTACACATACACCATAGTTTCATAGTTTCATAGTTCACTACTAGGCTATCTGCCCTAGTGCATTTATAAGCCTAACCATAGTGATGTGGCTATTGCCACCCCTTATAGTGGTAATAAATGTACAGAATAGATTCAGAATATTGTGCCTCTCACTTAGTAGTGACACATTATGACCCCCGTACATAATTGAATACCTTGACTGTGCCTCTGTCTAGTAGTGACACAGGGAGGACCCCTGGGGTAAAACTACAATCCCACATCCAGTTGTCCAGACTTCTCTTGAAGAGAGTCAGTGAGGGACTCTGTCTAACATGAACTGGGATACTCTGCTAGAGTGTGAGATGCCTGTGAGTTATGACTCTGTCTCCCAGCATGTCCTATACATGTATGTGCTGAGGTTCAAATCTTCAGCTCCCATGGTTCTGGTGGATTTGGATTGCTTGCAGTGGAGCATGACCACCACATCCTGATTGGACATGGTCTTGTATGTCAGGCATAGGTCACCTGTAAGTATGCGGTATGCCACTGAATAAAGATGGATTTCCTTTAGTCTGGAAGCATATGACATGTGTTGTAGACCCCTGATCTCCTTGGTAAGGTACTTTAGGGGTCTCTCCAGCTGTTGCAAGTGCTGGGTGAGGTACATACCAAATGGGGCTTTGTATTCAATCATGGGCCTGATAAGGGCGAAGTATAGTGGTACAATGACCTCCTGTGATCTGGATGGAAAACCCTTCATGATAAGGTGAGCAAGATAGAAAGTCTTTCAAACCACTTTGGCAACATGGGTGTCAAATGAGATATCACTATCTACATGTGTCCGCAGGTGTCTGATTTGTATTCTGTGCTCAGTGGGTTGCTGTCTATGTATTGATTTGTGGGTACTTTGTTCCTCCCAAAGGGGATGACCACACATCAGTTGCAGTCAGTTTCAGGCCATGATTCCGGCACCAGCTATCTGTCTTTGTGACGGCATTCTGTAGGATGTGTGTGCCGGCTGCTGTATTCACTTATGGTGCCTAGGTTGCAGTCATCTGCAAACTTTGTCAGCCACAACCCTCCTATGTTTGCTTTCACATCTGAAAGTACATGCCAAATAAGAGGGGTCCCAGGACAGATCTTTGTGGGACACCACTTGTGACTGGCTTTGAATCTGACAAGGTACCTGCAATGTTGACTTTATGGGTTCTGTTTCTTAGCCATTTTGCAAACTATCCTGTGACATATGATTTTATATTTCAGCTGTTGAGCTTGTCTATGATGCCTGAGTGGGGTATTGTGTCAAAGGCCCTAGCCAAGTGCAGGTAGGCTGTGTGGACCGCGTAGCCCTCATCAATGGCCCTATTGACAGTATCAAAATAGTCAACTAGGTGCAGAATGCAGGATCTGCCCTGTACAAAGCTGAACTGGGTGGGATCAAGGGTCTGTAGGTCACCAATGTCTCTGTTTAAGAGCTCCATAATGACTCTTTCCATAGCTTTGCAGACAAGGCTGGTTAAGCTTGTGTGGTGGTAGTCCCCAGGGTCTGTGGAGGCATCTCCTTTGTGGAGTGGGACCACTGTTGCTGTACACCAGTGTTCAGGTACATATCCTGTAGCAAGGCTAAGGTTAAATAGCATTTGTATATACGGGTTTAGCTCCTTCTGGAGTTCACATAGCACGCAACTGGAGATACCATCAGGTCCCATTGATGCTGTGTTCTTGTCTTTGCTGAGTGCGGCTCTCACATGGACATCTGAGATGACAGTGAGGTTGCATTCATCTGTTATAACTATCTTCTGTTGGGGGTGAGGGAGGGGGAAAATTGCACTGAACCTGTCTGCCAGAATGTTGCCAATATCTGTCAGGTCACTGAAATATATGTTGTTGTGTACCAACCCAGAGCATATCTGAGGGTTCCTACCCAGGTGTCTGACATAACTGAAGAAGGCAGTGTGGTTATCTTTATCGTCTTTGGTGTTTATGTCTCAAAGTTGACCTTGCATGTCTTTATGAGAGAATGTAGCTTTTTACTAGTGCTGCTCACAGCCGCCTTCCCTTTAGGAGATGTAGCACTGTCTTGCATTAGTATCCTTAATCTGTTATACAGTTTGTTTATGGCTGGGGTCCACCAGACAGGCCACATTCCCTTGGTGGAGAGGGTCATGTTTTTATTTGTGATTGCATGGTCCATGCTATCTCAGAGATGTCTGTAGAAAGTGTCTGTGAAGGAGTCACCATTGTGTGTTGTGGTTTCCACTGGCCCAGTGGGCTTAATGGATACCATCTTAGTCCAAAGAAGTGTGAAGTCAGCTTTTGAGGTGTTTGTCACTATACTCTTTGTATTATACTAGCACTGACACAAGTGTAGACAATTTCCCATAATCCATCAAACAAAACGGACATGCAAAATGTAACACTTCCACAAGAGGGGTAAGCATACTGGATGTGATAATCAGAAATATGTGTACTGGATGTCAAGATGAGAAGTGTATCCCTCACTGGTAAGACCAGACCATAGAGTAATCACACTGTAGTTACACATCACGACCCCAGTCCCTGGCCAGAATACCACAGTGAAACACATGTATAAAGCATAGCTTGCACCCCTACAAACCAATGTGGAATCCATGAAAAGCCCTGTGCAGGTCCAGAATATGGGACACACTGCAGAACATGTTATACAGGCATACCAGGAACACAGCCAAGAGTGCTTGGAGTCTGCAATCACAAACAACAAGACACAATGCCATACACGCAGGCATCTGGCATGCTGGACACCATAAATTACTAAACCATTGAAGAGAATGAGGAAGCTACCACATGATAGATCAAACATGAAAAGTGAAGTAATCAGTGATCACTAGTATGGCAATAAAATGTGTCCACACATACAATCCACTAAGGTCAGGCAAAACCAGTAGAATCTGTGAATCCAGTGGCAATGTGACACCTGTCCCAAGTACACACACAACAACAACTCACCCCAATAAATACAAATGTATGTGATAGACGCAACCAGGTAGCCAAACCGGGGCCTGAGCACCCCCAAATCAGTACTGTCAAAACTAGTCAGGAGGACAAGGTAACCACATACACCACAAACCCAGTCCCACATAGACCTACAACGACTGTAAACCAAACACATAAGCACAAAAACATTCCCAGAGGCCTTAATTACAAACACACAACAACAACACAAGCCTCCAAAGCAGACACCCAATAAAACAAACTCCAGACATAGCATATGTAACACATAGTACACAAAGCTGGTGTGCCAAACAGTCACAGGACAGAAGGAGAAACAACATGCCTGATACAGTTGTAATAGATGACTCCATAGTGAGACATGCTGCTGTCCTAGGGATGGCTTGCACCTGTTACCCATGAGCGTCTGGATATTGCCTAAGGCTTTTGCAAACTACAGAGATCCTCCTGTAGGCAAGGCTGAAAAGAGCAACCCACCACCATAGAAAACAAAACTGGAAAAAAACAGAAGGGTGATGCTGATCAATGCCAGATGTGTAAACCTCAATATGCATGCCCCTGAGGCCCTCCACAGTATGGAGAACATTGATGTCTGTCCAGTGATACACACCTGCTGCAAGCCTCGTGACAGCACACCAGCACTACCAGGTAATACCACATATCATGTGTTATGGCCACAAAACCTGTAACAAAACATAAAAGTAGGGTGAGTATCCATATTCAGCACAGACAGCCATACGTCCAGTTAACTGACAATGCCTATGTCATTGCAGTCCACCCATGTGCAACTACCTGTGCGCAAGACTGCTGTACAGTCTGTAGCATGCTACAGACCACACTCTCATACACAGGAACCCCACCCCACTGTCCTGAAGACAGTGGACAGTATGAATGTACCACCAAATACAAAACAAGGTACACACAAATTACCACATAGGTGGTAAACCATTATGTGTGGAAGGAGTAATCAGGGACCTAGTAACACAAGTGGACAGTCACCTGTCATGTGACAGCCACATCGCCAATTTGTCTAGGAAGACTGTCTATATTGGACACTGTATCATGAAAGGATTCACATCTACGTCAACAAAGGTCATTGTGCCCCTATACTGTTCCCCTATCAGACCATATTGTAATACAATGCCTCATGTGGGATGTACATTACCTGGCACCTGCAGCAGTTAGAAAGACCTCAAAGGTACCTCAGCAAGAGTCAGAAAGGGTCTCAACTATATCTCATATGCTGCCTGGCTGTAGACACCACAGCCGAATGCAGTCACATACTGCCAACACAGAGGCATTGTATGTCTGTTGTACAACTCCATGTCCAACATAGACGTAATGGACATGCTCCACCCCAAAAAACTCAAAGCCATCGGAGCTGTGTGAGTCAGAGATGTCAACCGTAACACATAATCAAATACGATGTGCTGGAGGGACAGATACCTAACCCTGAGTCTCTCCACACCCTGGAACAGAATACCACTACATGTTAGGCAGAGCCCCTCACTGACACTCTTCAACAGGAAGTTAGCAAAATGGATGGATAATTGTAGATGTACACTGGGGGTCTTTACTGTGTCATGTCCAGACAGAGGCACAGCTAAGTAAATCATAAGTGACCATAATATTCACATAGCAAGGGGTGGCAAAAGCCACACGCACTGTGGCTATGCTTACAAATGCCCTAGGGTGGATAGCCTAGTATGAACCCATGAACCTACTATGATACAAATAGTACGGAACACCAAGGATAACTCCAAGGCTGCTGCAACTGATGGTAGTAAGCGTGTTGTGAATTCCTGGATATGCTCTGGATCACACAAATATTACAAACAACATACCAAACACACACACGTATTGCCAACATACATCCTGACAGGTGCAGTGCAAACCCCCCCCCTCATAATGCCAAATATCTTTCCCAGCAGACTGCTGCCCCCCTGTCATTATGTCAGCCTTACCACAGGATATGTACCCAAAGAGCAGTGTACAACAATAGTGGGTGTTCTCAAGAAAGGTGTCGCCTGAATGGATACTAAAAACAACCACCACAGAATCCTGAGAAGCTTGGTCTGCACAGCTATGGAAAGGATCAACATTTACCGCAGACATAACGATATTGGGGATCTATTGACACCTGACCCTACCCAGTGTGGGTTTATGAAGTGCAGACCCCGCCCCTAAACATGTGTGACTCAGTTGAAACAGTGATTGAGGTCACTGATGAGGGCAATGTGGTCCACACAGTGTAGCTGGACCTTGCAAAGCCTTCCATACAATACCCTACGTGTTCAATATAGATATGCTCACCAGCTTATATATACACCCCAATGTCACTAGAGGGGTTGCAAACCAGACCAATGACAGAACTGACATGGCCAGACATGCTGCAGCCATGTCAGACTACAAACCACATATAACAGGTATCCCACAAAGCTTGGTCCTGGGACCTTTCCGTCTGGTATATATGCCCCATAGGTACAGGCCAACATGTAAGGACTGTGCCTGAACATGTTTGCAGAGGACTACAAACTGTCTAACATATCTGACACTCCAGCTGACACAAGCATCCCACAAAAGGGCCACAAAGAAACAGACAACCGGTGCCATAGCCATGTCAGCATGTGAAATGGAGAAAACTGTATAGTCAACCTCTGTGGATATACAGTAAGTGACCACCAATTACCACATAGGTGTTAACCCATTACATACTTCACATGTAATGACGGACCTGGGTACACAAGGGGATAGATATCCTGCATAGGACAAACATGTGGCTGTAGTGTCAACAGAAACAATCCATATACCAACCTAATCATGAAGGTTATGACATCTAGATAAGGGGAGGTCATTGTGGTTCTGCAGTTATCCTTCATCAGTGTTACAAATGACCACAACAGCCCCTGTGGGGTGTACCTCAGCAGACACCTCCATCAACTGTAAAGTCCACAACAGTACCTCACCAGGAGTATCAAAGAGCTTGAACACATGTAATGTGTTGCCTGATTAAACAGAGTGCAACTCCACACACTGCCATGCTGGCCACCCAGATGCAAGCTGTGCCTGATGTAGAAAGCCATGTCCAAGCTGGAATCAATGAACATGCTGCACCTTGTACAATCTGAATGGCAGTGAGCTATGCACATGAGGGACCTGAACCCCAGCACTGACATACATAGGACAAGCTGTACTTCATTATCCATAACACAGAAGCCACCCCCACGCATGAGTAAACTACCAGTACAGGGTATCCATAGAGTCACTCATTGATTCTCTTCAACAGGAATCTTAATGAGTGGATGGGAGATGGCAGGTTTACCCTGGGTATCAATGTTATGTCACAGGTAGACAGAGGCACAGTATACTAAACAAGACATATGTCATGGCAAACTACACTTACAATGTGTCGAAGGACAAACACACTCTCTGACTAGCATTAGAAATGGCCTAGGGCACATCGGTAGTGTTTGCCAATGTACACCTATGTTGTGGAATACACTACTGATGTTGGATGAGGCTGTTGTAAGTAGTTCATATCCGAACATAATGCAACATGGTCAGATAGGTTCATAGGTTTATACTAGGCTATCTGCCCTAAGGCAGTTATAAGCCCAGCCCAGAGTTTTGTGGCGTACGCCACCCCTTATATGGAAACAATACTGTGCCCATTAGTTTGTCGTGCCTCTGTCCAGCAGTGACACAGAGACGGTCCTCGGGGTAAACCTATGATCTCCCATCCACAGGTAAAGATTCCCCTTGAACAGAGCCGGTGAGGTGCTCTGCCTCACATGGACCGGGATTGTATTCCACAGCATAGGGAGTCTCTGAGTGATAAATCTATCCCTCCAATATGTCCTACTTATATCCCTGCTAAGGTTTAAGTCACTTGCCCTAGTGGTTCTGGTGGATTTGGTGATTTTGAGTTGGAGCATGTCCATTACTTCCTGGTTGGACATGGCCTTGCATTTCAGGCACATGTCACCTCTGAACAGACGGTATGTGACTGAATAGAGCTGGAGTGTCTTCAATCTGGCAGCATATGACAGATGTTGGAGACCATTTATCCTTTTGGTGGGGGACATTTGGGGTCTCTCCAATTGCTGCAGATGTCAGGTGAGATACATCCAGAATGGGGCATTGTACTCGATCATTGGTCTGATAAGTGAAGAGTACAGGGGAACAATGACCCCACTAGATCTGGATGTGAATCCCTTCCTGATCAGGTGGGCAATGTAGAAAGTCTGTCTAGCCACGTTAGCAATGTGAGTGTCAGGAGAAAGGCCACTGTCAACCTGGGTCCCCAGGTCCATGATAACCCCTCTGTGCTTACAGGATTGCCACCTATATGGTAGCTTGGGGTTACCTTGCTTTTCCCGCAGGGTATGACTATACATGTTTTGGCATTTAACGTCAGGCCATGGCTCTGGCACCAGCTATCAGTGTCCGTGAGTCCCTTCTGAAGGATATCCGTGTCTGATGCACTGTCCACTATGGCGCCCAGTTTGCAGTCATCTGCAAACCTTGTCAGCCAAAGTCCTCCCATGTTGGCCTGTACCTCTGAGAAGTAGATGATGAACAATAGGGGTCCAAGGACTGAGCCCTGTGGGACACCACTTGTGACCAGCTCAGAGTCTGACACAGCGCCAGCAACTCTAACCCTGTGGGTCCTGTCCTTAAGCCAGTTTACAACCCATCTTGTGACATATGGGTTTACATTTAGGTTGGTAGGTTCTTCTACAATACCCGAATGGGGTATTGTGTCAAAAGCCTTTGCAAGGTCAAGGTAGGCTGTATGGACTGCCCTTCCCTCAGCAATGGCCTTAGTGACTGTTTTGAAGAAGTCGACCAAGTTCAAAAGGCATGATCTGCCCTTGACCAAGCCAAACTGGGACGGGTCCAATGTCTGCATGTCCCCTATATCTTTGTTTATGAGCTCCATTATGATCCTCTCCATAGCTTTGCAGACTAGACCTGTTAAGCTTATGGGGCGGTAATTACCAGGGTCCGTAGAGGCACCGCCTTTGTGCAGATGTGCACAACTGGACCCTAACCAGGCTGTTGTGCACACTATGGAAATGTAAAGCAGTGATAGGACTAAAGCCCAGGATACTGTCCACCACAGTGAAAGTACTGAACCACTACACTATACAGTACTACAGTGTTAGGTCAGTATGAACGGATGTTGACAATTGTGTGCAAAGTATCCCATGCAAAACCTGCAGGCACAGTATAATCCCTGTTGTGTTCACACAAAAAGCATTTGGACAGTAACTACACAACATGGCACAGAACACACAACCATAAACTGGAGATATTTGTTGAAGGTCACACTCATCCACAAATGTGATGGGCTGCAGAGTTCAACATATGGAAAGCTCACACTGGGCATGCTCGCACACATAGATAAATGAGACATCTTTCACGCAACATGCCATGGGAAGGCTGAACTGGGCATGCTCACACACTTAGTCCAAATGTTCCTCTTAGCAACGTTGAAAACATACCAGAGGATGCTCATTCCCCTTTCTAGACACTGATCATGTCAGCACCCTATAAGTATATCATGAGAAAAGGAATCTCCCAGGAATCCGAATAGCGTGCTCTGCTAATGTGTCTGTCTCTAGGGTCCTAACATAGTTAGGTAGTGGTTTGAATCCAGCAAGTGGCAAGTGTGTGTGAAGGGGGGTAAGTGTGTATGAAAGGAACATCCCTTTTGGCAACTGTGAAAACACACCACAGGATGCCCATTCCCCTTTCTAAACTCTGATGATGTCAGCACCCTATAAGTATATCAGGAGAAAGGAAATCTCCCAGTAATCCAAATAGTGCGCTCTGCTAATCCGTCTGTCTCTAGTGTCATAACATAGTTAGATAGGGGTTTGAATCCAGCAAGTGATAAGTGCGTATGAAAAGGGTTAAGTATGTATGAAAAGAACATCCCTTTTGGCAACTGTGAAACACACCACAGGATGCCCATTCCACTTTCTAAACACCGATGATGTCAGCACCCTATAAGTATATCAGGGGAAAAGAAATCTCCCAGTAATGCGAATAGCGCACTCTGCTAATGCATCCATCTCTAGTGTCATAACATAGTTAGGTAGAGGTTTGAATCCAGCAAGTGTGTGTGAAGGGGGGGGTAAGTGTGTATGAAAGGAACATCCCTTTTGGCAACTGTGAAAACACACCACAGGATGCACATACCCCTTTCTAAACGATATCACAATTATTTATGGCTTTTGATTACAGACATGTCACGTGTGTTTTGCCCACACAGAATGCCCATGTGTGCGGGTTGTCTCTCACAATAATGCATGACATTGATTAAACCAGTTATGGCAATGCACACATGATGTATGTGTGTGCCAAATACACATATGTACCTGTGACCTTCAATAGTTACCATGTGTGATGCCTGCCACATGTGAATACATGGTATTTGCACAGGGTAACATTATGACTGTGGTCTTCTGTGCAGGTGCTGCATGTGGGATGTGTATATACAGTGTGAGATGTAGATGCTATCAGCCTAGTAGTGAGGGATACACACCTGGTCTGGGGCATGTAGTCTACATGTTGTTGATGAACAGGCGCTGCATGTTTTCACCTGTTGTTTGAGTGGTAAGACGTTGTTCCATAGCAATGCAGTGACCGCATGCTAAGAACCGTTCAGCTAGGGTGTTGTAGCTACAGTAATTCATTAGCATTCAGTAATATGTCAGCATCCCTAGTGAGGGTCTGATGCCAACCAAGGTCAGGGTTTACCAGCCTGTGTCACTTGCTCAGTGATCCCTTCCATGTTCCCTATCATGTATCACAGTGAGGGACATCACACATCAGCTGTGGTGGCATGGACAATGACTGAGTCATATGTGTCCATGCATCTGACTGACCTGTATGCTTGTGTTATGTGGTGGACCATAGTGCCCCATGAGCATATCACTGTGACCTCCACCTTGTCCAGCCTGGTGAGCATGTCCTCACTGTACTGGACAATAAAAGTACCTAACACAACTGCAGCAGTAGTGTTGTATAGCTGTACAGACTGTGCTTGTTTGGCACACAGGATTTGTGTGCTATGTGTTATGCTTGCTGTGTGCAGGCCTAACGTGATGCCTGTGTGCCAGCTGCAGAGGTGTCTGCCAGTCATGCAGGATGCTATCCTTAGGCTCCACGAATGGCCCGGTGTGTTTCCATGCTTGTATTGCTGTCAGTGTAGGTCCACATCAGACTGGTATTGCAGTCACTGTAGTATTTCATGCCACCTGACAGGTTATGGCAGTACTGGGTTCCAGAGTGCTTAGTCCACAGTTTGGCCATGTGTTTCCATCTCATACATGTGTTGTACATCCATGAGTAGGGATAGGGTTGACTGTGTACATGTGGCAGCTGTGACATTACTACATGACTCACATATTCTACAATCGTTTCTGCTGTGTATTCCCACCTGTGGGGCTTATATATGCTGATTTTCCCGCACATTTCTATGATTGGCTGGTTTAGAATTGTATCTACTTCACAGAAGCTGCTTTATCATGCTCAATTTTGGCTTACATCCTATATATATGCTATTTCTGCATTTCTAAGTACTGTTGTCATGGCTTAGTGGTTTAGTACCTTGACTCTAGCGCATGGTATCCTGGGTTCGAATCTGATCACTGCATTTTAAATTTTATGACTGTCTAGAAATAAGTTCAGGACCTGTCAATCAATCATGCCAAAAGCACTTTTAAGCACTTTAAAACCAGGTCTGCGCTCGTTTGCGTGGAGCTCACGCATGCGCACCGCCGGTTAGCTTGTGGGAGCGTCGCGCAAACGGTGTGCGCTGGGTTACACCTTAATTGGCTAGTAACACACAAGTTAAACTAAGCACAGCTAGTTGCACACAGTTTGAGCCTGTTAAACCAGTCCTTAGCTATGGGCAAGCAGTTTGCAGTTTGTGAAACACTACTTAGCTACGGGCACTCTGTCTCACTGCAGTTTAGCTATCAGTACATTTCTAAATATTTTTATTATTGTATTACTTGGAAACATATGCTCCATTTCATTCCATTTTACAAAATGGAATACTTTTACATTTGTACAATACTGTCAGGGGCCTTTTTAGTGCTTATTTACAAAAAAAAAAAAAGTTGCTGTGTGGGCTCGAACCTTACCTGCCTGCTCTCAAGCCGACAACTCTACTGCTATGCTATTACTTCTTGGTTTACTTTGCATATTTAGTTCTTATATCCTTTTCCACTGATTGCTAACTGCAGTTGCGCTAGTAGCACACCCGCGCACACGAGCGCACACAGTAGCAAACATTTACGGGGTTTAAAAAAAATAAAACAGTTTTTATTTTCATTTTATAACATCTGTTCACTTTTTACATTGCTGGTCTGTGGGGGCATGTGTTGTGTAGTGTGTTTATTCACATTTCCATGGCTTCCCTTGTGACTGTTTACTTTCAGCCATTCTAGACTTCTGGGGGTGTGTCTACGGACACGCCCCCTACTCTCTTACACGGACCGTGTAAGAGTTAAAGTGTGATTCAGCATGCCTCATGCACCTCATGCATATGCATGACATGCTGACATCACACCGTTTAACTGCAGCCTCCGTGTAAGAGTTATAACTCTTACACGGAGGCTTCCTGAATTTGGCCCATTATTTTAAATTAATTTAAATGTTCCCATATCTTGCTGCAGTGACTCTGTCATATTTTCTCCCTAGCTAAAGCAGTACAGCTGTAAACCCTACTGTATCATAACAAAAATGCTGAAAACCTCAACATATCTGTCATTTGTCAGGTCACCAAAACTATTAGTCTCTGTAAATGTGGAAAATGAAGAAGGCATGAGCCAAGCCTCAGACAGAAGGATGTCTGTGGAAGCTACAACTAAGACTAAACATCAAGGATGGTACAGATTGCAGAGCAAGTGCCAAAGAATATGATCCATTTCAGTGTGTAAATGGTGCAAGCACTGATTTCAAAGACAATACAATACTGTGAATATTTCTTTATTTATTTACTTACCAAGAAAGGCTGTCTAAGTAGCAAATAACCACTTTTCATCAGATGATACAAGAGAAGAGTGCCTATGCAATAGTAATAATATTTATGACAGAAAATAGATGAATAAAAAGTGTGAACATAAATAGTTTGAAACTATATGTAAACATCCAGCAAAAGTTTATAAATTCTTTTAACAGTAAGAAATAAGTTCAAAATATGGATAAATATACCACAAAACAGAAAAATAAAAATTTTGAATATAGTAGCTTGAAACTATAACCAATATACAACACAGATTTATAAACCCTTTGAACAGTAAAATATAGGTACAAAAGTACATAATATGACAATAAGTTTTCCAGCATGGTATAGCTGTGCAATTAGTGATACTAAAGAGCTTCACTATCATGTTACTGAAGACCAGAATATCATCAGCCATAATCTTAAGATGAATTTCCTGAAAGACTAAAATGTCCAATCTGACAGGGATAAAAAAACATTGAATTTTATAACTCCTAACTACTGCAGATCCAGGCATGAGTGCTACGATGGTCCTACAGCAGCAAGTCTGGGAGGCTGATATTCTGCATTTCAGCATTTTGGTTTTTCAGTATGTTCATCTCGGGAATCCAGTTAGCAATATTCTAGCCTCCAGTAACATTAATAAGTTTAGTGAATATATCCAGAATCAATTTACTTTCGGAAGCATTCCAAGTAGTGAAGGATGTTGCTGAACCAAGGTGTTAGATGGAATCATCATTAGATGGCTCGGTCTGTAGTGTAGTACTAGCATTCAGAAAAGAATGCAGATTCAGCATTTGTAGTCATTGCTGAACGACAGTTTGCTACAGTTTAGGAAGGTGAAAGAACTTTTAATTTTGCTACAAGAAAGATAGATGTAAGAAAGGATTGAAAGTTAAGACAAGGATGTAAAAATAAGGTGGATCAGATAAAGAGAGAAAAAATGTTATCAATTGAAGAAGAGGAAATTTGAACCAAGAGAAGATGACCAAGAAAATAAGGTAAAATATAAATGAGGAGTAGTGGGTGGTGGGATAGACTGAGTGGTAGAAATAGCGAGGTTCCTACCTCACTATTTCTATTACTCACAGTACAATACAGTAAGGGTTTGGGGGTAGGTATTCATCAGTCGAGTTCATTGATATTGCTTCTTCGTTAATGAGTGAATGTTTTATAACATACAAAATACAGCAATGCACTTTATAAGGGGTCTGTATTAGATGGTCGAAACAGCACTACAGCGAATGCCGTTTCAACGACACATAAATAGCAAAATGCATAAACAGCGAAAGCTCAGGTCAATGATTTTTTTCTTAGGGAAAAAAAAATTGCATGGCCTGAGTCGTGACATTGCCCTTTACTCCAATATATTGTGATCTGAGAGTTGGTATATTTAGTTAGGCAGGTGTGGTGGGCACAGCCCCCAACATTGGGGAGTGTGGGGAGTGAAGCCCCCCACTTTGAAATGTTTTTACTGGTGTGTTTTGTTTTGATCGGTGACCTGGGGTTTCACTGTTTATGCATTTCGTTATTTATGTGTCGTCAAAATGGCATTCGCTGTAATGCCGTTTCGACAATCTAATATAGACCCCTTTATAAGTACTATAGGCACTGAACAAATAGGACTTTTTACAAAACTGGTAGTGAAATATGTTCAGACATAGTACTGATACTGAACACCATCACACACTTATACAATAAGAATTTAAAAAAGTGAACTAGGGAAAATAAAGTCATGTCAGATGAGTTTTCATGCAGCTCACTAAGCTGATCATAATTACATAAATGTATTAATGTCTAGAGATTCTATTCCACTGTTAACAGTTTTTCCTTTTTTCTTTTTTTTGTTTTTTTGCCTTTTTTTTAATTCAAATATTTTATTATATTTTCCATGAAGAATAAGAGACAACAAATGACAAACAGTATTTTCATTCTAAGGGAGAATATTAACAAAGTAAAAACTATTTACAGTATATACATAGACCTGAAGCAGAACTGCAGATCATAATTAAATTACACTGGTACTCTTTCTGTAAATATGTATATAAATCACTACTTAGATCATTTAGGATAGACATAATTACTAATGTTTAAATTTTATTTTTGTCTCATGTACATTTTTTTTTACTTCATCTTTTAAATAGTATTGTATAATCTTTTTTTCTGAACACGTCAATGTATTTGTTATCTTTTTTCTGTATTTACATATTTTGTATTATTGGAGCTTTTCGCCTTGGGTCTCCACTGAAAATGTGCCACAAGCCCAAATGGACTAACCCGGTTAACAAATATCAATAAATGCATAAATAAATAAATAATAAGTTTTTTAGTAAAGTATCAATTCAGGAAGAGTTAGGGTCCATTTTTAAAGTCTCAATAAGTGTTAAAACTTTTGTCCAAGGATTATTAACAAATGTCTTTGGATAGATTCTAAGTTCTTTGGTCTTAGTTTCTTTGATTGCCAGGTTTTTCACTGAAGACAAGAAATCCTCAACAGTAGGTAGGCAGCTAGAATTCCATCTTATGGTAATGAATTTTCTGGCGATAGCAAGTACTGACATTAGTAAATATGAATTATTCTTATTCAAACAGTAAACTTCATTTACATTGAAAAAACTAATGATTTGGACAATAAAAATAAATCAGAGAATACCTGTTTGCTAATGTAATCCATCACCAGTATGAACAGCAGTGGGCTCAGAGTTGAACCCTGGTGTACGCCCACTCCCACTGGGACCCCTCTGTGAGGCTGAACACTGTTATTACTTGAATCATTGGGTCCTTGTACACAGCCTGCACTAATTCTACCAATGTTTCTGGGACTTCAAACCACCGCAGTACTGGCCAGATCAGCTTTCTTGGGACCTTGTCATATGCTTTCTCCAAGTCTAGGAATGCCGAGTTGGACTCTCTCTTCACCTCTATCTTCTTCTCAAGTATCTCTCTCAATGCAAACATCGGGTCAGTGGTTCTGCATCCTGATCTGCATCAAAACTGCTCATCTGTCATCTTACATTCTACTACTCTGCGTATGCGTTTATCAATCACCCTCTCCAGAACTTTCATGTAATGTGATAGGGGCTTGATGTCTCTGTACTGCCCACAGTTGTGGATGTCCACTTTGTTCTTGTACACTGGCATGAGTATGCTTATTCTCCAGTCATCTGGGATACGCCTTTCTCTCCACCCTGCTGTTAGTGCCCTCAGGAGCCATTTCTCCTCTATCTCACCCAGTATCTTTATCATATCAGCTGTGACCTCATCTGAACCTGCTGCTTTCCCTGACTTCATCTTCCTTAGTGTTGTTCTTACTTCTTCTATGGTGGGCTCCTCTTCTTCTCTCATCATAGGCTGTTTCTGAGGCAGTACAGCTTCTGTCGTGTTTTTTTTTTTCATTCTGAAGCTGCTAGAAATAGTCCTTCCATCTGCCTTTGATGTCCTGTGGACTGGTAAGTAGGTTGTAGTTGGCATCCCATATGAAGAGTGCCTGACTATCTTCTTTATTTTTCTGTCTTTGCCTTGCAACCTGATATAGTTTCTTTGTGCCCCTTACTGAGTCACTTTTCAGAAGTTGGTAGAGTGCCTCCAATGCCCTATTTTTTTCTATTGCAACTTCTTTCTTAGTTTCTTTGTTAGCCAACCAGTAGTCCTTCCTAGCCTGGTCAGTCTTTTCTATCACCCACTTCTTCCTGTACTCCTTTTTTTTTTTGACTTCCTGGACTTCTGCATTCCCCCACAAGCTTTCCTTATTTACCTTATTTCCATACCTGGCTCAGCCACATATCTTTTCTGTAGTCCTAACACATGCTGTTTTAGGCGCTGCCACTCTTCTTCAACTCCACCTATTTCCTTCTCTTTTTGGGGTGCTAGATCCCTGAGTAATTCCTTGTCCTGTTTTACTTTCTCTTGATTCAACTTCCCGGTCTTCAGCCTGGTCTCTGTTGACCTTCGAGCCTTCTTTGACCACTGTTTGCAGCTGATTATGGCAACTAGTGGCTTATGCTGTGGGATGACTATTTCACTGGGGATGACTTTGCAATCATGGATTTTACCCCAGTGCCTTTTCCTTACTAGGAGGGTTATGTAAACTGATGAGTAATTTATTGCAGTGATCTGTGAAAGCATGTTGAGCAAAACGAAAAGTGGTCAAGTGCATGTAAAACCAAGCTGATGTTGATTTTTTTTTCATTTCCATTATGAACCAAAATACTTCTGATGTTTTTCATGCTGATTCATAAGAATATAGTACTAAACATTATGTAACCTTACTGATTCATTTCTAAAAATATTCAATAACTTGCCTCCAACTAGACTTGGCTGTCAGATAAAATGTGACATTTATCTCACTGTTTATCCTCTATTTCATAAGTTGTCCTGACTGCATGTTTATCTGCCACATGGATCATAAAGTAAATTGTTATTACTGAGAAGAAGTGCATCCTTTGCCACCTTGTTCTACTTCTCAGCACCTGTCAGGAAACTAGTCTCTAAATGTCTTGATGATCATGCAGATAGTATGAGGTTACTTTAGCCACTTTCTATAGATATTCTTAAAATATTTCTCCTTGAAACAAATGAGATTGTGACTGATTAAGGAGAGGTTACCTTTCCTTTATTTTCAGTGCAAATGTCTTCATTTAATGGAAATGAGGTTTGTCTAATCAATTCCAGCAGTGTTTGCCTCAAAGTTATATCAGAGGCATAGATGTCTTATCCAGCACCCTGTGCCAGCCCCTGAACTAGAAGAGGTCTGAAGCCGATGTCTTCACCCAGCATGCCCTCTTCCTGACAACACTTCAATGGAAGAGCAAAACAAAAATGCTTTCACAGCAGTATGTAAAATATACCCCATCTCAGTCTCACCTCCTCCCTACTGTAACAACACAAAAAAGTTGCTGAAATACCAGAAAAGAAAGAATGCAGGAATAGCACTTAGACTGCGCCTTCTAACAGGTTGTGTCTGGGGCGCATGCCTTATTCACCCCACCCATGCTACATTAACAGGTCAGAACTGGCAAAAATTACAACATTAAATGATGGATGAGAATTATTGAAATAGCGTTTGCATATGTGGCTTCTATTATTTGTTATATATGTGATAAAAGTAATTCAATGCCTCTTTAGGCTTGGCTGTCAAACAAAGTACCACACAAATGCAATATGGGTATCCATGATGGTTGTGAGTGAGTGTAGCTAAGGCACGATTCAAAGAGGCCATTTACAGTAATGCACAATACCTGAAAGCAAACTAAATATAACTGGCCACGTTTACTAAAGACAATCATAAGGTCTTCTTCACATATGTCCGCAGTCTCAAGGAAGGCACCCAGATCTGCTCAGATCTGGTGGCCAAGGACATCTCATATACCAATGCTGTAGATGTAGCCAAACTGCTGGCAGACAGATTTAGTGAAAACTTCACCCCTCTGTCTCCACATCAGTAAAATAGGATATCCCCAGTACCTGCCCCCATCCCCTTATCTCTAGGGAGCAAGTTATCATAGCCCTCTTATAGGCAAAAAAAATACAGCCTACATGAGACCTGATAACATCCCAGGCTGCATCCTATATGAACT
Organism: Protopterus annectens; assembly: GCF_019279795.1. Taxonomy (NCBI): domain Eukaryota; kingdom Metazoa; phylum Chordata; order Ceratodontiformes; family Protopteridae; genus Protopterus; species Protopterus annectens. Next base: position 491,989,424 of record NC_056733.1, on the reverse strand, counting down.
CAGGCAGGAACATGCAGTACCATCAGGCACCCTATTCAATCACAGTCTGAGTACCAGCTTCATTCCAGCTGAGTGAAGGACAACCACTGTCATCCCTTTGCACAAAGGTGGAGTGTCCACCAATCCAGGAAAGTATAGACCCATCAGCATAACTAGCTTGATTTGCAAGGCTATGGAGAGAATTATCATGGACATCATTAACAAGGACATTGGCAACCTCCAGACACTCAATCCCACACCATTTGGTTTCATCAAGAGGAGGTCATGCCTGTTAAATTTGGTCTACTTCTTTGAGGCAATCACCAAGGCCATATATGAGGGGAAGGCAGTGCACACCACCTCCGTTGACCCAGCCAAAGCCTTCGATACTATTCCCTACTCAGGTATAATAGATAAACGCTCTCAAGTATGCATCAGTCCATATGTTACCAGAGAGGTAGTAAAGTGATTTACTGATAGAACCCACCTTGTCAAAATAGGCGAAGCCACTTCAAGCAGTAGACCCATAACAAGCAGTGTTCCTCAGGGATCGGTCTTGGGGCTTCTGCTGTTTGGGATAACTTTTCTGAGGTGCAGGTCAAAACCAGTGGGATATGGCTGACCAAATTTGCAGATGGCTGCAAGCTGGGTGCTGTCATCAATTCCCCTAGTGATGTGGACATCCTACAAGAGGGTCTCACCAAAACAAATGACTGGTGCTAGAAACATGGCCTCAAACTGAATGTCAAAAAATTCATCATCATTCCCTTTGAGGAGAGTGATGTCCCCACAAATTATCACATTGATTATAAGGTCCTAATCATGTAATCAGTCGTGAAGGACTTGGGCAACCAGGTTGATAGCAAACTGACATTTGACCACCATATTGCCTCTGTTGTACAGAAAGGTTACTACATGACCCACCTCATTAGAAAGGGTATCTCATCCAGGGACAAGATGATCATAGTATCCCTGTATTCTTCCCTTATAAGAGCCATTATTGAGTACAATGCCCCTTTCGGCATGTACCTCACAAAGCACATGCAGCAGCTGCTGAGACCACAGAGGTTTCTCACCAGGAGAATCCAGGGCCTCAAACATCTACCCTACTCAGATAGGCTAAAGGCCCAGTCCTTCTACTCCATCTCCTACAGACTCCTCAGAGGTGATCTCTGCCTGGCATCCAAAGCAATCTCAGACCCAGCCCTGATGGGACTGCTGCATATCCGCAACTCAAGCTCCACTTCAGTAACCCACATGAGTGACCTCAATCTGGTCTGTGATATCAATAGGACTTGTTGGTGGGACAGATTTGTGTCCCAGAGACTCCCCCTTTTGTGGAATAGACTCCCTCTCCATGTTAAGCAGAGTACCTCATTAACCCTTTTTACGCACAACCTGGATAACTGGATGGGGAACAGAAAATACACCCTTGGGATTCCACCTGTGTCTGCTGGACAGTGGCATAGGGTGCTGACTTGTTGGAATATGGGCTAAATTATTGGCTAGGCTTGTAAGGGCCTCATGGCCAATAGCCTAATAACTTCCTATGATCCTATGAAATGAGAAATTGTATAAAACAGCATAGTCTAAGAAAATGTTTTTGAGATTTATAGTCAGTACCCATGATGTATGCAAATCCATTGTTAAAAGCATTACTGTACCATTCATATTTACTTTGCAATCCACAAACCTGTCCACAGTGATCCCGTCACTAGTTTAACCATGTATGCATAAGCAGTAAATGACACTGCTTCCACGGCTATATTTTAAGTAGTTCAACTATGTATGCACAAGCACTTAAATAACACCATTTCCTATCAATACCTTCAGTAGTTCAACTATGTAAGCACAGACAGTAAATGACACCATTTCCCCTGTGATCCCTTCAGTAGTTTGTTCACGTACACACATGCCCACAAATGAAAAGAAAATAAATTATTTCCTCTAATTATCTCTTAAGCAGCTTGTCCATGTATTCACAACCATGTCAATGACACCAAAATTAAATGTCAACTAGTGATCCCTTCAGTAGTTTGTCTATGCAACCACAATCAGTCAAATGACAGCAAAATAAACCATGTTCCCCAGTGTTCCCTTCAGTAGTTTGACCATGAATGTACAAACATCTCAATGACACCAAAATGAATTATTTCATTCAACAATCCTTTTAGTAGTTTGCCCATGTATGCACATGCACTCAAGTGACTCCAAAATGAATTTCCCCTCAAAGATCCCTTTCATTGCTTATCCACAAGGACTTCATAGACACAAAAAAGAAATATTTTCCCAGTGATCCCTTAAGTCATTTGTCCATGGATGCACAAGCACTTCATTAACATGAAAATGGCTTACTTCCTCCAACAATCCCTTTAGTCGTTTTTCCTTGTGTGCATAAGCACTTCACTGACACCAAAATGAATTATTTCCCCTATGATCCCTCCAGTATTTTATCCATTTATGTACAGGTACTTGGACAGTACCAAAATTAAAAAGTTTCCCCCCAGGCAACCCTTCAGTAAATTGTCTGTGTGTGCACACATACTTAAGTGACACCAAAATAAATTATAAATACTTGAAGAATACCAAAATTAAATATTTTCCCTAGTGATCCCTTCAGTAATTTGTCCCTGTCTGCACAAGCACTCAAATTATGTAAAAGTTAATAATTTCCCAGACAAACACATCAGTAGTTTGCCCATGTATTTACAAGTACTTCAAAGACTCCAAAATGAAATTTTCCCAACAGTGATCCCTTCAGTAATTTGTCCATGTATGCTCAAGCACTTCAGTGAAACTAAAATGATTTATTCCCCCAACAATCTCTTCAGTACTTTGTCCACATCAGTCACCCGGGGATAAACATAGACAGTAATCTAGGCTTTAACCATCACATGTCAAAGTAGTGAAGAAATTATTCTGCTTTGCAACTTATAGACATAGCTATGGCGTCTAGGTTCAAAGAGTTCATTGTGATAAGCATTCATCAGACATGTAATTGAGTACAGTGCCCCTTTTTCTATGTACCTAACCAGGCAAATCCAAATATTGGAACATCCACAGAGGTTCCTCACTAAAAGAATACAGGGCATAATTGACATTTCCTAAGCAAGCCAACTCAAAGCCCTGTCCCAGTACCCTGTCTCCTACAGGCTGTTGAAGGGAGATCTTTGCCTGGTATACAAGGCATTATCAAAACCCACCTTGATTGACCTCCTACATATTTGCAAAACAAACAGCACCAGAATTATGTATTCTAAAGGGTTAAACCTTGCCTGAGATACAAATAGGCTGTATCCCAGAGACTACCTTTTTCCTGGAACAGGTTCCCCTTCCATGTGAAGCATAGTTCCTTCACAACTCAATTCATGATTAACTTGGACAATTGAATGGGGAACAAGAAATGAATCCTTGGCTTGGCAACTATGTCTCTAATAAGCACAGGCATCCTGTAAATGGTTAATGTCCCAGGCTTCTGCTTGTAAATGTTTTACCTTCCTAGCCCTATGCACACTTATCAAAGGTACCAGAACTTGTAAGAGATTTGGGATGCATGTCTAGCCTTAAAAAGGTCCTTGTGGTTGTTAGTCTAGTAAACACATGTAAACCTATGAAACTGCAAACCAAGTATGTACAAGCACTCAGTGACACAAAATGAATCATTTTCAGAAACAATCCATGCATTAGTTTGCTTATGTATGCACAAGTACTTAAAGACATCAAAATCATTCCCTCAACAATTCCTTCAGTAGTAGCTCCATGTATGCAGAAGCACTCAAATGACACCAAAATGAACTATTTCCCTAACAATCCCTTTTAGTAGTCTGTCCATATATGCAGTAGCACTTCTAAGATACAAAATGATTTCCCCCAACTATCCCTTCATTATTTTATCCATGTATGTACAAGCACTCAGTTGTTTCACTCAGTGATCATCCCTCCAATTGTCTGTTCATGTATGCACATGTAATTCCTTGGCACCAAAATTAACTATTTCCCCCAGCAATCACTTCTGTTATTTGCCCATGTATGCAAAGACATAAAAAAGGAAGCATTTTCTCTAATAATCTCTTCAGTAGTTTGTGCACATATCCACAAGCACTTCAATGACACCTAAATGAAATATTTCCACCAGAAATCCTTAATTGTTTCATTAATCTCTTTGTGTATGCACATTCTCTTCAGTAATACCAATAGTTATTTTATTTATTTATTTTACATTTGTTGACGGGGAAAGTCCAACTGGATACATGTCCATTTTCAGCAGAGGCCTGGGGAGAGAAGCTCCACAGATCAAATAACAAGCAAGTATAAGGTGTATACACAGAATGCAAATTTTCATAGATAATACAAAGCTTTAGCATAGTTACATAGTTATGATGTTTAAAATTACAATAGTTGCATAGAATGTACAGATCATTTACAGTTTGCTGAGACAAAACATAAGTAAGAGGAGGTCAGGGTGAGATATGTGGGTTAACTTCTGTGTCTAGAAGTTGCATTCCAAATTGGAATGTGTGCACTTTCAGCCTGTTAAGGTGTGTATTAGCAGGTGGAACAATAGAGTTAGGTGGTAGGTTATAAGGATTACATGAGAAAGCAAAGGAAAAAAGGAGATATAAAGATTTAGAGTGAAAGAATAATATAGAGGTTTGTTAGAGAGTAATACAGTGGTGTTTTAGTGTCAGTATGATGAGGAGGTGGGATTAAAGGGAAGCTAGAGGTTAAGACAGCTGTTGTTGCTCATTAATGGTATAGTTGCAAGAGGGAGCAAGAGAATGGGGTACAGGGTGAGTGTGGTTGGGGATATCAACTTGGAGGGAGGCAGGAGCATAGCCATGTGAGATTTAGGTGTACTTTGCGTAGTCTTTTAAATGTAACCTTTGAATCTGCTGAGGTAACAACAGAAGGTAAGGAGTTCTAAATGTTGCCTATGTAGTTAGGGAAGAGGGAGTCACCTGCTGTGTTATCGCTTTTGGTTGCCTTGATTATTTTTTTAATCACTAGAGCAACGTTGTCTAAGATTAATTTGTAGATTTAGTAGGTTGGCCAGAGCTGGGGTCTTATCTGGAAGTAGTAGGAGTTTATGGGCAAGGAAAACTGATGGAATGATAGGAGATTAGAGAATTCAAGCCAATTAAATTGTTTTAGGGAGTGACAGTGGTGGGCTCGGTAGGGGGCACCGCTAGCAAATTTGATTGTAGCAGATGTTCAGCTTGGCAATTTCAGTTTTGTGTAGTTTGGTGAAGATAGGTGCGGCATAAAATAGTATGGAAAGGAGGTGAATTTGACCTATGGTTATTCTGGCAGGTTGGGTTAGAAATGATTTATTTTTATAAAGACTGCCCATTTTTTTGTGGATGTTTTGAATGGTTTGATCTATATGCTGATCAAACTTGAGGTTGTTGCCAATGGTCACACCTAGCAGTTTAGTATGAGTGTCTGGTGAGATGATAATCCCATCTCTGAACACAATATTAAACGGGTTGGGCACTGTGGTAGATTTGTTTGGTTTGAATAGCAACAGTCTGATCTTTCTGGGTTTTAGTAAGGGTTTTCTGTTAAGACACCAGGTTTTGGTAGATTGGAAGTCTTTTTGGGTGACAGAGAGAAGTTCCTGAGTATCATTGGCTGAGCAGACTAGTGTTGAGTCATCAGCATATTGAATAACAGTTGCATCTTGGCAGATGCTGTGAAGATTATTAGTGAAAATGCAGAATAGAAGGGGATCTAGAATGGACCCTTGTGGGCCTCCTGTGGTGATGGGTAGCAGTGAGGGTAGGTTGTTGTCCCATCAAGCTGCTTGTTGTCTTCCTTGTAGATAGCTCTGAAACAAGGCCAAGGAATGATTCCTAAGGCCAAGATCAGTAAGGGAGTGGAGTAGTTTAAGATAGTTTACCATATCAGAGACTTTTGACAGGTGCAAGAATATGGCAAATGTTAGCTTGCCAAAGTGTTTGTTTTGGTTGATGAAGTTTGTGAAGGAGAGAAGAATGTGGTGGTGCTGTGAGCAGGACAAAATCCATGTAGGGTGGGTGAGAGAAGTTGTGTTTTGAGTAGGCATGGCATACGTTGGTGGTATATACATTTTTCAAGTAGGAATCATTTTCCCCAATGATCCATTTAGTAATTTGTCCATGTATGCACAAGCATTACAGTGAGTACAGAATTAATTATTTCATCACACAATCCTTTTAGTAGGCTGTCTGTATATGCACAAGCACTCAGATGATGCCAACATTAATTATTTTTCCCCAACATCACTTCAGTAGTTTGCACATGCATGCAAGACCACCTCCTTTACACAAAAAAAGTAATTTCCCCCACTGATACCTTCAGCAGTTTGCAACTAAAAGACACCAGCATTAATTATTTCCCCAGTGATCCTTTTAGTCATTCAAGCATGTATGCACAAACAGTTAAATGACGCAATTTCCCCATTGATTTCTTCAGCAGTTTAACCACATATGGACAAATAGTAAATGACATAATTTCTCTTCTTCTTCTTCCTCTTTCGGCTGCACCCATTAGGGGTATCCACAGCAGATCAACTGTCTCCATTTCTTCCTGTCCTCTGCATCTTGCTCTGTCACACCATCCACCTGCATGTCCTCTCTCACCACATCCATAAACCTTATCTTAGGCATCCCTCTTTTCTTGTTACCTGGCAGCTTCATCCTTAGCATGTTTTTCCCAATATACTCTGCATCTCTCCTCAGCACATGTCCAAACCAACGTAATCTTGCCTCTCTGGCTTTGTCTCCAAACCTTCCAACCTGGACTGACCCTCTAATATACTTATTCCTAATCCTGTCTATCCTTGTCATACCCAGTGCAAATCTTAACATCTTCAATTCTGCCACGTCAAGCTCTGACTCCTGCCTTTTTGTCAATGCCGCTGTCTCCAACCCATATAAGATAGCTGGTCTCACTACCCTCTTGTAGACCTTCCCTTTCACTATTACTGGTACTCGTCTGTCACAAATCACTCCTGACACTCTTCTCCACCCACTCCATCCTGCCTGTACTTTCTTCTTCACCTCTCTTCCACACTCACCATTACTCTGAACTGTTGATCCCAAGTACTTAAACTCATCCACCTTTGCCAACTCTACTCCCTGCATCCTCACCATTCCTCTATCCTCCCTCTCATTCACACACATATATTCTGTCTTAGTCCTGCTGACTTTATTCCTCTTCTCTCTAGAGCATATCTCCACCTTTCCAGGGTCTCCTCCACCTGTTCCCTACTCGTACTACAGATGACAATGTCATCTGCAAACATCATAGTCCACGGGGACTCCTGTCTGATCTCTTCTGTCAACCTATCCATCACCATTGCAAATAAGAAAGGACTCAGAGCTGATCCTTGATGTAATCCCACCTCCACCTTAAATGTATGCGTCACACCTCACTGCTCTCACACTACCCTCGTACATATCCTGTACCACTCTTACATACTTTTCTGACACTCCCGACTTCCTCATAGAATACCACAACTCCTCTCTAGGCACCTTGTCATATGCTTTCTCTAAATCCACAAAGACACAATGCAACTCCTTCTGACCTTCTCTGTACTTCTCCATCAACACTCTCAGAGCAAACATCGCATCTGTAGTGCTCTTTCCTGGCATGAAACCATACTGCTGATCACTAATCATCACCTCCCTTCTTAACCTAGCTTCCACTACTCTTTCCCATAACTTCATGCTGTGACTGATTAGTTTAATACCTCTGTAGTTACTATAGCTCTGCACATCACCCTTATTCTTAAAAATCGGTACCAAAACACTTTTTCTCCATTCCTCAGGCATCCTCTCACTTTCCAAGATTTCATTAAACAATCTAGTTAAAAACTCCACTGCTATTTCACCTAAAAATCTCCATGCTTCCACAGGTATGTCATCTGGGCCAACAGCCTTTCCATTCTTCATCCTCTTCATAGCTATCCTTACTTCCTCCTTGCTAATCCACTGCACTTCATGATTCACTATCCGCACATCATCCAACCTTCTCTCCTTCTCATTCTCTTCATTCATCAACCCCTCAAAGTACTCTTTCCATAATGACATAATGTCTCTATTAATCCCTTATTTTGTTTGCCCATGTATGCACAAGCACTCAGATGACACCAAAATTGATAATTTCCCTCAGTGATCCTTCAGTTGCTTAGCCATGTATGCACAAGCACTTAAATAACACAGTTTCCATCATTGAGCCCTTCAAATGATGCCAACATTAATTATTTTCTTAATGATTGCTTCAGTAGTATTTTCATGTATGCACAAGAGCTTCAATAACACCAAAATAAATTATTTACCCCAGTGACCCCTTCATTAGTTTGTCCTTGAATGCACAAGCACTTCAGTGACACCAAAATAAATTATTTCCTCCCATCACTCTTCGGTAGTATCTCAGTGTATGTAGAATCAATCAAATGACAACAAAATAAAACATTTTCTACAATGAACCTTTCAGTAATTTTTCCAAGTGTGCATAGGCACTTCAATGAAACCAAAGTGAAATATTTCCCATACCAATACCTTAAGTGGTTAGTCTGTGTATGTAGAAGCACTTCAATGACATAAAAATTAATTATTTCCCATAGAGATACATTAAGCGGTTTGTCCATGGATGTATATGCACTTCAATGGCACAAAAATGAAATATTTCCCCCAGTGATTTCTTCAGTATTTTGTTCATTTATGCAAAAACACTTCAAAGACAACATAATGAATTATTTTATCAAAATGATCTCTTCAGTAGTTTGGCCATGATTGCAAAAGCATTAAAAATGACACAAAAATGAAATCTGTCCCTCAGCAATCCATTAAATAGTTTGGGCTTGTAGGCAAAATCATTAAAATGACACCAATGTGAATCATTTCACCCAACAAAGCCTTCAGTAGGTTTCCATTTATGCATAAGCACTTAAATGACACCACAATGAAATATTTCCCTCAGTGATCCCTTAAGTACTTTGTCCATCTATGCACAAGCACTTCAATAACACCAAAATGAATTATTTCCCACAGTTACCCTTCACTGCTTTATTCATGTGTACAGAAGCACTTCAATGACATCAAAATAAATAATTTCCTCCAATGATACCTTCAGCACTTGTATGCACATGTTTTTCAGTGAAACTAGCATTAATCATTTCACCTCAGCAGTCCCTACAATAGCTTGTCCATGTACACAGAAGTAGTGCACTACACTAAATTAATTACATCCACCAATGATCCCTTTAGTGATTTGCCCATGTATGCATAAGCACTTCAATGACACCTGAATGAATTATTTCACAAAATGATTATTTCAGTAAGTTGTCACTGTATGCAGAATCACTCAAATGACGCAAAAAGTGTACCATTTTCCCCAACAACCCCTTTATTAGTTTGTATACACATGCAGGAACACTTTGACAACACAATGAATCATTTTCCCAGTGTTTCCTTCAGTAGTTTGCCTATCTCTGTACAAGCACTTAAATGACACAATTTTCCAATTTCTCCTTTCAGTTATTTATCTATGGAATCTCAAGCACTCAAATGACTCCAAAATGAATTATTTTCCCAGTGATCCCTTCTGCAGTTTGTCCATGAAGGCACAAGGAGTTCAGTGACACAGAAATGAAATATTTCCACAGAGATCCCTTCAGTGTTTTGCCAATGTGTGTACAAGTACTTCAATGAAAGAAAATGAATTACTTCACCCAATGGTTCCTTCAGTGGTGTGTCCATATATACACAAGCACTTCAGTGATGAAAAAGTTAAATATTTCCTCAGCAATTCCTTCAGTTGTTTTTCTATATATGTGCAATCACTCAAATAACAATAAAATGAAACATTTCCTACGATTATCTTTTCAGTAGTTTTTTCCAAGTGTACACAAGGACTTTGTTGACACCAGAATTAAATATTTCCCCAGTGATTCCATAAAAGGGTTGACCATGCATGCACAAGTACTTCACTAACACAAAAACAACATTTTTCCCCAATGACCCATTATGTGGTTTGTCCTTGTATGCGCAAGAACTTTAGTGACATAAAAACGAATGAGATTCCTTAAGTAGGTTGTTCATGTATATAGAAGCACTTCATTTAAACCAAAATGAATCTTTTTACCCAACTCCTTTCACTAGTTTGCCCAAGTGTGCATTAACGTTTCAATGTCAGCAAAATGGATTATTTCTCCAATTAATCTCTCCAGTAGTTAGTACATATCATACACACAGTACACCAAAACTAATAATTTCCCCAAATGCTCCCTTCATTAGTTATCCATTTATGCACAAGACCTTCAGTAACAGAAAATGAATCATTTCCCACAACTATGCCTTCAGTACTTTTGGACCATGTATGCATAAGCATTTAATTGACAACAAAACAAATTATCTCATGCATGAGTCTCTTCATTAGTTTGCCAATGTGTGCATAATTACTCAAATGACAGCAAAATGAAGCATTTCCCACAATGAACACTTAAGCAGTTTTTCAAAGTGTGCACACGCACTTCAGTGACACCAAAATTAAATAATTCACACTGCAATACCTTAAGTGGTTTGTCCATCTATGTACAAGTACTTCAGTGACACCAAAACGAATTTTGCACCAAATGATCCCTTCAGTAGTTTTCAATGATCCCTTCAGTAGTTTGCCAATCTATACATAAGTACTTTAATGACACAAAATGAAATATTTTCCCCAGTAATTTCTTCAGTACTGTGTCCATGTTTGGAAAATAATTTCAAAGACATGAAAATAAATTATTTCACTAAAATGATTTCTTCAGCAGTTTGGCCAAGATTGCAAAAACACTTCAATGACATCAAAATGAAATATTTCCTCCAGTGACCTCTTCAGTAGATTGTCCATGTATGCACAAGCAATGCATAACACAACTATTGATCATTTCTCCCAATGATCAATTTAGCAGTTTACCCATATACACACAAGCATTGAAATAACACCAACATGAATTATTTCCAACAATCTCATAAGTAGGATCCCATTTTATACACAAGCACTCAAATGACACACATGAATCATTTCACCTAAAGCAACCCTCAGATGGTTTCTGTGTATGCATAAACACGTAAATGATGCCATAATGAAATATTCTCCCCAGCAAGCCCTTAAGTAGTTTGTCCATTAATGAACAAGCATATCAATGACACCAAAATTAATTATTTCTCACAGCAATCATAAACATAGTTTGTCCATTTATGTACAAGCACTAAAAAGACACCAAAATGAATCATTTTCCCCTAACATTTTTGTAGTTTGTCAATATATGCACAAGCACTCAGATCACCAAAATGAAACATTTTCCCCAGTGATTCCTTCAGTAGTTTGTCCATGAATGCACAAGGATTTAAATGACATCAAAATTAAGTATTTCTCCCAATGACCCATTCAAGAGTTTGTCCATGTATGTAAATGCACTTGAATAACATCAAATGTAATCATAGTCCCCAAAGGACCCCTTCCATTATTTGTTTTTCTCTCTCTCTCTCTCTGTATATATATATATATATATATATATATATATATATATATACACACACACACACACACAAGTACTTCGCAGACACAAAAATGAAGTATTTCCCCCAGTGACCCCTTAATAGGTTCATAGATTCATAGGTAGGTACTAGGTTATTGGCCCTAGGGTCTATATAAGCCTAGCCAAAAAGGTACCTTGGCTTTCGCCACCCAAGAAAATTATTTTCCTGTGCCTCTGTCGAGCAGAGCCACAGAAGTGATCCCCGGGGTGAATTTCCTATTTCCCATCAAATCATCAAGATTTTTCTTGAAGAGTGCTAATGAAGAGCCCTGCTTGATATAGATAGTTATCCTGTTCCAGAGTACAAGAAGTCTCTGGGACAGGAATGTATCCCTCCAGCGTGTTTCGTTTATTGTGATGACAAGGTTTAGGTCCCTAGAGCATGTAGCTCAGAGAGATTGGAATTTCTTTACGTGGAGCATGTCCAACAGCTCTGGGTTTGACATAGCTTTGTATGTTAGACATATATTGCCTCTGAGCAGGTGATATGCAACAGAGTAAAGCTGGAGTTGTTTGAGATGGTCTGCTCAGGGCATCTGTTTGAGGCCAGTAATCCTCTTTGTGAGCTATTTCTGTAGCCTTTCCAGTTGTTGTAGATGTTCTGTGAGGTACACACAAAAAGGGGCCTGCACTCCATAATGGGTTTAACGAGTGATGAGTAGAGGGGAACAATGACCTCTTTTTTACCTAGATGAGAAATCTTTTGTGATGAGGTGTGCTATGTAGAAGGATTTCCCGACCACTCTGGTGATGTGATTATCAAAGGAGAGACTACTGTCTACCTGTGTCCCAAGGTCTCCTATCATACTTTCGGTGTTAAGTAGACTACCACCTATGTGGTAGTTCATGGGTACAGAGTTTTTACCAAAGGGGATGACAATGCCCTTTTTGGCATTGATCTTGAGGCCATGGCTTTGACACCAGGCATCTGTCTCAGTGAGGCCCTTTTGTAGGATGTCCACATCGTTAGGAGTTTTGATTATGGCTCCTAGTTTGCAGTCATCTGCGAACTTCATTAGCCAAAGACCTTCTGTGTTAGCCTGTACTTCAGATAAGTAGATACCAAACAGGAGAGGACCCAGGACTGATCACTATGGTACTGCACTTGTCACTGGTCTGAAGTTGGATTTGGAGTCTGCTACTTTCACAGTGTGGATTCTGTCAGTGAGCCAGTTGGCAACCCATCTTGTGACATAGGGATTTATACCTAGTTTAGTGAGTTTATCTATAATTCCAGAGTAGGGAATGGTGTTGAAAGCCTTGGCAAGATCTAGAAAGGCTGTGTGAACCACCTTACCCTTGTCTTCGGCTTTGGTGACTGCTTTAAAGACATCTATTAGGTTTAGGAGACATGATCTGCCTTTTACAAACCTGAACTGGGTGAGGTCTAGAGTTTGGAGATTACCAATGTCTTTGTTTATAAGTTCCATGATGATACTTTCCATGGCCTCGCAGACCAGGCTCATCAGGCTAATGGGGCAGTAGTTCCTGGGGTCCGTGGTGGCTCCCCCTTTGTGGAGTAGGATAATCACCACTATGCACTACTCAGTGGGCACAAAGCCTGAAGTGAGGCTATGACTGAACATGGTAGTTAGGTGGGGTGCCAGTTCATTCTGTAGTTCATGTAGAACGCAGCCTGGGATGTTGTTAGGTCCCATGGATGCTGTGTTCTTGGTTTTGGAGAGTGTGGTTTTTACCTGTACAGCCATGAGTACAGGAACTTTGCATTCTTCCTATATAGAGAAGGGCCCTTTAGGAGGTGAGAGGGGGTAAAGTTAGCATTGAACCTATCTGCCAGGATGCTGGCAATATCAGTTGGTTCTGTACATTTAGTGCCATTGTGCTGTAACTCAGAGCAGATCTGAGTGTTGCCATTGAAATTCTTGACATAGCTATAGAATGCTTTGTAGTTGTCTTTGGTATAAGTGGTGATTTTGTTTTCGTAACTGGCATTGGAGGATTTTATGAGGAATCTCAGCTTCTTACTGAGACTGACCAGGGAGTTCCTCCAATCATGGAATTTTACTCTTTTCTACAGCAGTTTCTTTTTTCTGTTGTAGAGTTTGTTTATGGCAGGGGACCACCAGATTGGCTTCTTTTTTTTGGAGGATAGCGTCTTGGTTCTGTTGGGGATAGCATTATCCAAGCACTCGTGTAAGTGCTTATAAAGTTATGTCTAAGAACGACATTCCAACAACTTATCTGGCTCTATATATTCTATGCAAAATGAAAGTGGCAAATTCTATACCACAGCAATTAAAACAATGTCAAAGTATTTCTGAAGTTACTGAAACTCAGTAACTTCAGCATGCTGTGGGACACACTGCACTGCACTGCACTATGATTTAAATCAATTGTTTTTACCTAAATGCCATCCAGCTGTGGTAAGATGCACATCTCCTTCCTACACTACAAGCTGCACCTCAGCCACTAAGCCACCTATCTGAAATTTGCAGTCACTGATGTTTATTTGTTATTGTAGATGCATTTGGTTAGCATGCAGCATTATGCTACTTTTGGCAAAAGAAGTCACATGTCTCTTCCTCAAAAATTGTAACTAATATTCAATACACAAATGTAAATGAATGCAAATTAATGACTCAGCAAAATAAATGTAGACTGAAAACAAAAGTGTAAATTAAAGTAGCTAAAAAAATTATGACCTGTCACCTAAGAGTGAAAGTCAAAACACTCTCTTTATACTGCTTAGTCAATAGTGTAGCAAGGATTGGATGAAGGGGCAATTGCCCTTGGTTCAAAGTGTTACAAAGCATAACTGAGTTAGCACTTCCTTTTTTCCTGTACCAAAATGCTGGCACAGAAATGTACTTGAGTTTAGCAATTTTTTTACTTTTTTGTTTTTCACTTGAAGAGCTGGGGCTATGGATTGGCTGAATTACTGTAGGAATCCAACCAGCTTCCTGCAGTAATTTGAAGAAGCTGGGATTTTTGTTACTGTTTTTTTTTTTTTTTTGGGGGGGGGTTGTTTTTTTTTTGATGTTCTTCACTTGAAGAGCTGGGTGAGGCCACGTGGATTGCAGTTTGCAGAAGTCATTTTTATTTTATTTATTTATTTGCCCTTGACTTAGACAGCTGAAGGAGTGGGATTCTAGATCGTGGGACTGGCACAGGGAACTTGTTGAGCTAGCTATGTCTCTGTACTCAGTGATTGTAAACTCAGTGTTCATACAGGTCACGTTGGAGGGATGGGACCAACATAAAAATGTTGTTTTAAAATGTCTCATCAAATTAGTTGAACCATCACTCCACATTTGTTATATAAAATAATGAAGAAATCTCAAGTCAATGAAGATAGCTAGAAAAGTTAAGAATATAAAAAAATAGCCAAGGCTTTCATTAATCAAATAATCTTTTTCACATGCTGCTGGGGCATAACCCATGCATCCACCCTGATGGTTCTGTTGAGCTCTTCAGTCAAAAAATCAATAACATTTCTCCCATTAGAGTACTTAGAGGGCCTTTACCTGATGGATGTTACTGAAAGGTCACTAAAGCAGTGGATGAAGGTAAAAGAGTACACACTGCATATCTCAACCTGGCCAAAGCTTTTGACACTATCCCCTACACAGGCTTAGTAGAAATGTTAAATAAACTGGGAATAACCCCCTACATCACCTTCTGGATTACCAAAGTGCTCACAGATAGGATGCAGAAGATCACAGTAGGGGAAGCTACCTTTACAAAGAGACCCATCACCAGCTGCACCCCCTACTGGGACCTCTCCTTTTTGACATCTACTTCTCTGAAGTAAAAGCCAGTAGTAAAGGGCACTGGATTACAAAGTTTGCAGATGACTGCAAGCTATGAGTAGTTTGTTCATACAGGTACAAGCACTTGAATGACACCACAATAAAATATTCCTCAGAGATTCCTTCAGTAGTTTGCTTATGCATGCATAAGCACTTCAATGATGACAAAATGAATTATTCAACTCAATGGTCTCTTCATTTTTTCCATTTATGCACAAGCACTTAACTGACACCAAAATGAAATATTTCACCCAGCAACTACTTCAGTACTTGTCATGTATGTAAAGCACTTCATTGACACCACAATGACTTATTTCCCTCAACAATCCCTTCAGTAATTTGTCCATCCATACATAAGCACTCAAATGACACCAAAATTAATCATTTTCTTCAATGATTCCTTAAGTAGCTTGCCCATGTATGCACAAGAACTTCATTGACACCGAAATGAATCACATCCAAGCACTTGAAAGACATCTAACTGAAATTTTTCACCAAGAGATTTCTTCAGTAGTTTGCTTGTGTATGCAGATGTTCTTCAGTGACATGAAAATGAATCCTTTCCCCCAGCTGTCTGTACAGCACTTTGTCCATGTAGGCAAAAGGAATTAATGATATGAACATTAATCATTTCCCCCAGCTAGTCTTTCAAAAATTTGTCGATGTAGCCACAAACACTTCAGTGACACCAGAAAGAATTATTTCTCCCAACAATCCCTTCACTGGGTTGTCCATGTATGCAAAAACACTCAAAAGAAACTAAAATGAATAATTTTTCATAGCAATCCATTCTGTAGTTTGTACATGCATGCATGAACACTTCAATGACACCAAAATGAATCATTTCCCTGGTGCTTCCTTCAGATTGTTTTCCACTTATGCACAAGCATTTCAGTAGCTCAAAAATTAATCATTACACACAGGGATAACTTCCATAGTTTAACCATGAATGCACAATCACTTAAATGGCACCAGTTTATCCATTGATTCCTTCAGTGGTTTAACCATGTGTGCACAAATAGTAAATGACACCATTTTCCCATAGGTTCTTTAAGACGTTTAGCCATGTATGAACAAAGAGTAAATGGCATTTCCCCAGTGATCCTTACAGTAGTTTGCCCATGTATGCACGCACACTTAAATTATACAATTTCCCCATTGATCCCTTCAGCCATTTGTCTATAGATGCACAAGCACTCAAATGACTATAAAATGAATTACTTTCACAATTACCCCTTCAGTAGTATTTTCATGTATGCACAAGCACTTCCGTGATACTAAAGGGAATTATTTTCCCCATTGATCCCTTTAATAGTTTGTCCATGTATGTACAAGTATTTCAATGACACCTAAATTAAATATTTTCTCCAGAGATCCTTTCCGTAGTCTCTTCATGTATGCACACACTCTTCAATTACACCAAAATGAATCGTTTCCCCCAATGTTCCATTCAGTAGTTTGTACATGCATGAAGGAGCAAGTCAATTACATGAAAAACAATAATTTCCCCCAGTGTTCCCTTTAGTAGTCAGTCCATATATCCACAAGCATTTCCATAACACCAAAGTGAATTATTCCCCCAGCGATCCACTCAGTAGTTTAACAATGAATTCAAAACATATAAATGATGCAATTTCCCTCATCTGTTTCTACAGTACTTTAGTCATGAATGCACAAACAGTAAATGACTATTACTGCTGAGTATGGTGTTGTGTGCCTGTAGTCACAGCTGGCCAGGAGGCAAAGGTTGTTGGATCTACTGAGTCAGAGGAATGTTGGGTGACAGGCCTTGTAGTAATTATTGAAGTACATTGACCATTAAGTAGTTTAACCATGTATGTGGAAGCAGTAATTGACACCATTTCCCCATTAATCCCTTTAGTAGTTTTCCATGTATACACAAGCACTTAAATGATGCAATTTCCTCATTACTCATTTCAGTTATATTTTATGAATTCACAAGCAATCAAATGTCTTCAAATCAATTACTTTCAGAAGATTCCTTCAGTAATATTTTCATGTATGCACAAGCACTTCAGTTACACAAAATTAAATATTTCCTCCAACAATTCCTTTAGTATTTTAATTATGTATGCACAAACACTTAAATGACACCATTACCCCATTCCTTCAGATGTTTAACTATGTATGTAGAAACAGTACATAACACCATTTCTCCATTGATCAGTTAAGTAGTTTAACCAAGTAAGAACAAGCAGCACATTATGTCATTTCCACATCAGTCATTTCAATGGTTTGTTTGTACATGCTCAAGTACTTAACTGACATAATTTTCAAACTGCTTTATTAATATGTTTGTTTATACATGCAAAAACATTCAACTGACTCCAAAATGAATTATTTTCCTAATGATCCCTTTAGCAGTTTGCCATTGCATGCATAAGCACATCAATGACACCAAAACAAATTATTCCCCCAGTGATCCCTTCAGTATTTTGTCCATGCTCACATAAGCAGTTCAATAACAATACCCCCACCCCCACCCCCACCCCGTGATCCCTTCATAGCACTTTGTGCAGATTTTAGCTGAAATCACTTTTTTTGTCAGATTCCTTACTGGTTAACATCAACAATTTATTTCAGTCATCCCACAATACAAGAGCTTAGATGTTTTTTTTTTTTTTGAGGCCATGGTAATGGGAACCCAGCTCAACCATTCTGAGATTTGTTTTGTATACCAGTGTATGGAGATGGTTCTTAAGAATAACATTGTTTATTATAAATAGGGAATTTTATAAACAACACAGAGGTGTGGCAATGGGGAAAGCTTCAGCCCCCATTTTTGTAAATATGGTCCTTTGGTACTGGGCAACCATACATATTTTCAACACCCCTCAATTTTCTAAGGGGGAAAACTACCTGAGGTGCTATATTCATCATATGGAAAAATTCTTTGAGGAAATGTCTGTATTTGTGGATTTTCTAAATCACTCCACCAGTGAGTTCACATTTCAGTTAGACCAGTGTTTCATCAATTAATTGGACATCACTGTATACAAAATCATAGTGGAGGAAATGTATGAGTCTACCATTAACAGAAAAAATATTTCCTCCAATTCTCACTTACATTTTGGTAGCCAGCACCCTTACTGGAAAAAAAGAATCTGGTAAGGGGGCGACTTATCAGACTTTGTTAGTTGGTGTCTGAAGGTCATGTTCTTCATGGAGAATGTGGCAAACTTTGCAGCTATTTCATCAGACAAGGATACTCTTCCATGTGGTTGGATGACATGACTCAGTGGATTACAGGGACCATGCACTCCAACTATGGTCCTGTACTGTGCTGTATTCATCCAGCAGTATGCTAGCAAAGGGTAGAAATCAGACAAATGATTCTTCCAATGTTTTTGTCATTCAATACAACAGTAGTATTTTTTTCACTCAAAAACATTATTATTATTACACATGGGAGAATGTTTTGGAATATTTGGACTGCCTAAGCTTTTGGGACAACACCCGAGGTTTGTTTAAAAGAACAGCAAAAACCTGAAGACTATACTGGAGAAAAATATTGACACATTCAACACTACCCATAACAATGCAAGACTGAGATGCTGTGGTGCCTGCAAGTGATGCCAGTACATCTTGCATGGCACCCACTTACTAATCCCAGGCTTTTCTCTTAGTAGCAGTTAAAATTGTAACACTATGATGGTAGCTTACATTGCTCTTTGTTCTTCCTGACTTGGATTTTATATTGGTAAAACTGTGGGACCACTTCAAAACAGGATTTACCAACATATGTATGTGATTTCCAAAGCACATATTACTAATGCATTGTATAGGCATTCAACAGTGTGCAATTATTTTTAAAAAATTGCCTTTTCTGTGTTGGACAGAGTTACAAAATCTGCCATTGGGGCTCATTGGGAGCTTGTTCTTGGGAAGAGACAACTATATTGGCAACTACTGCTCAATGCATGCACTCTCCCAGGCATCAATGACATTATCTCCACCAAACCTATACGTAAGATTAAGGCCGATAAAATTTAATCTGATTTAACTAAGTAACTTTTTAATTATCTCACCTAACAATTCCTTCACTAGGTTGTCTATGTATGCACAAGCAAAATAGGGACACCAGAATGAATTATTTCACCCAACAATCCCTTCACTAGGTTGTTCATGTATGCAGAAGCAATCAAATGACACCAAAATGAAAATTTTCCCTAACAGCCCCTTTAGTGGTTGGTACATGTATGCAAAAGTACTTCAATTTCACCAAAATAAGTCATTTCCACAGTGTTCCTTTCAATGGTTTAATCATGAATGAACAAGCACTTAAATGACACCATTTTCCAGTTGATTCCTTTATTAGTTTAACCATGTACTCACCATCAATCTCTTAAGCAGTTTAACCATGTATGCGCAAGCAGTTAATGACCCCTTTCCCCACTGATCCCTTCAGTAGGTTGTTGATATATGCGAAAGCACTTAAAATTGCACAATTGCACCATGGATTCCTTCAGTCATTTGTCTATGTATTCATCAACACTCAGATGACTGCAAAGTGAATTATTTTCTCAATCAACCCTTCAGCATTTTGTCCATGTACGCATAAGCACTTCAATGACACCAAAGATAATTATTTCCCCCACCAATCCCTTCAGTAGTTTGGGCATATATATATATATATATATATATATATATATATATATATATATATATATATATACATACACGAGCATTACCGGAATGAATCATTTACCCCAAGAATCCTTTCAGTAGTATGTCCATTTATGCAGTAGCACTTCAAAGACACTAAAATAAATTCGTTCCTCCAAGAATTTCTTCATTATTTTGTCCATGTGTGCACAAGCACTCAGTTGACCCTAATATGAAATATTTCACCCATTGATACCTTCAGAAGTTTGTCTATGTATGTGCATGCATCCAAATGACACCAAAATGAGTAATTTCCCCATGATAACTTAATTACTTTTTCCATGTATTCACAAGAACTTTAATGACACCAAAATTAATCATTTCCTCAGTGATCCTTTCAGTAGTGTGCCCATGTATGCAAAAGCACTTTGATAACACCTAAATTAAATATTTTCCTCAGCGATCCCTTCAGTTGTTTGCTCATGTGAGCACTTGCTCTTCAATTATGCCAAAATGAATCATTTCCTCCAGCAATCCCTTCATAGGTTCATACATTAATTGATGTGCACTAGGCTAATGGGCCTGGAGCTTTTACAGGCCTAGCCCATAGAAGTGCCCTGGCATCGTGCCATCCGACGTTAGTTCCAAGTGCCTCTATCAAGTAGAGCCACTGCAGTGATCCCTGGGGTGAACTTTCTATTTCCCATCCACTCATCAAGATTTCTCTTGAAGTGGGCCAGTGAGGTGCTCTGCTTGACATGTATGGAAAGTCTATTCCAGAGCACGGGGAGTCTCTGGGTTATGAACCTGTTCCTCCAGCATGTTCTGTTGATTGTGGTAATGAGGTTGAGGTCTCTGCAGCCTGTGGTGCAGAGGGATTTGGATTTCTTTATTTGTAACATTTCTAACAAAGTTGGATCTGACATGGCTTTGTAAGTCAAGCAGAGATTGCCTCTTAGTAGATGATATAAGACAGAAATTAGCTGGAATTTTTTGAGTCTGTCCATGTAGGACATGTGTTTAAGGCCTAGGATCCTCTTTGTGAGGTACGTTTGTGGCCTTTGCAGCGGTTGCATGTGTCTAGTGAGGTACATGCCAAATGGGGCATTATAATCGATGATTGGTCTACTGAGGGAAGAGTAGAGAGAGATGATGACCTCTTTCTTCCTGGATGCGAACTCCTTGGTAATGAGATGTGCCACACAGAAGGACTTTCTGAACACAGTGGCAATGTGATGGTCGAAAGAGAGGTTGCTGTCAACCTATGCCCCCAGATCTCTTATAACACATTCAGTGTTCAGTGGGATCCCGTTGATGTGGTAATTAGTGGGAACTGAGTTTTTCCCAAAGGGGATGATGACGCATTTTTTTGCATTAAGCTTAAGGCCATGGTTTCGACACCAGTCATTGGTCTCAGTGAGACCTTTCTGTAAGATGTTGACATTACTTGGAGAATTAATAATGGCTCCCAGCTTGCAGTCGTCTGCGAACCTGGTTATCCAGAGTTCTGTGAAGTAAATGCCAAACAGGAGATGACCCAGGACTGATCCCTGTGGGACTCCACTCATGAGTGATCAGCAGTCTGACTTGGAGTCTCCTACTTTTGAACTGTGGGTTCTATCTGTATTTGCAACCCACCTAATAATATAGGGGTTGATGCCTAGATTGGTGAGTTTATCAATTATTCCTGAGTGGGACTGGTGTCAAAGGCCTTGGCCAGATTGAGGTAGGCTGTATGAACTGCCTTGCCCTCATCCACAGCTCTGGTGACTGACTCATAGAAGTCAACCAGATTGCGCAAGCATGATCTATCTTTCACAAAACCAAATTGCATGGGATCTAGAGTTTGGAGATTCCCTATATCCTTGTTAATTAGTTCCATGATGATGCGCTCCATAGCTTTACATATCAGACTTGACACACTAATTGGGCAATAATTTCCAGGGTCTGTAGTTGTTCCCCCTTGATGGAGAGGGATGACTGTAGCAGTGCACCATTCATTAGGGACAAAGCCTGAGGTGAGGCTGTGATTGAACAGGGCACACAAATGTGGTGCCAGTTCACTTTGTAGTTCATGTAGAACACATCCAGGGATATTGTTGGGTCCCATGGAAGCTGTATTCTTGGCCTTGGGCAATGCAGCTTTAACCTGTGCTGCAATAATGCTGGGTACCTGTAATTCCTCCGTTATTGTGATTGGTCCTTTGTGGGGGGAGGGGTAAAGTCTGTACTGAATATGTCAGGCAGTATGTTGGTAATATCTATTGGCTCAGTATAAGAGGTACCATTGTGCAGTAACTCAGAGCAAACCTGGGTATTGCCATGGAGATTCTTGATATAACTATAGAAGGCTTTGTGGTTGTTTTTGGTGTCTGCTGCAATTCTGCCTTCATAGCTGGCTATAGAGGTTTTGATGAGGGATCCTAACTTTTTATTGAGGCTAATAAGAGAGTTTTTCCAGTCCTGGGACTTCACCTTTTTTCAGAAATAGTTTCTTCCTTCTGTTATAGAGTTTATTAATGGCAGGGGATCACCAGATTGGCTTCCTTTTTTTGGAGCAGAGCATCTTGGTTCTGTTGGGTATGGTGAGTTCCATGCATTTATGTAAGTGTTCATACAGTGCATTGGTGTATGATTTGGCAGTCATGTATCTATTTTCCATTTACATGGGTACAGTGAAATTAGCCACCTCTATATTTAGGAGCTCAAAGTCAGCTTTGGAGAAGTTTTTTATGGTGGTTACCTTTGCAGGGGTGTGGGGTATGGGTGAGATGTAGATTTCCATGGTTATTAGTTTGTGGTTGGATCTAATCAGGGAGGAATTGACTTTTGGTGTAGAGCAATAGTTGCCCATGTTAGTAATAACCAGGTCAAGGATGTTGCTTCCTCTAGTGGGGGTAAGAATAAGCTGGTCCAGGGCATTGGAACTGATGAATTCCAGGAATCGTTGGACCAGTTTATTGGTGCATGAGTAGTTTCAAGAGTTGATGGAGCAGTAGTTGAAATCACGTAGTATGAGAGTGTTGGGTTGGACCCTAATAGTTTCTAGTGTGCTTAGGAACATGGAGTGAGAGTCTTGGGACATGGCTGTGGACCTATAGCAGGCTATGACCTGAATTGCTCTCTTACCCAATGTTAGTTGTACCTGAAGTATCTCAGATGTGTTATGCTGGGCTACTAGTCTGGAGGTGTGCATATCCTTTATGAATATGGAGACACCACTACCTTTGGAGCTTTGGTCCATGTTCTGGACTGAAAGGTGTGGAATGAGTTATAGCCTGGTAGCGCAGGGTGCTTACTGCTGCCTTAAACCAAGTCTCTGTTACAACACAACTGTCGATGTTCTCCATTTTGAGGAGTGCTTTGAGCAAGTGCATTTTGAGATTGAGACTTCTAGCATTGAGCAGCGTGACCCACAGATTGCATTTATTTATAGCTGTTACGGTGGTAATTTGGTCTTTGGAACATCGCCTTCAGTAGTTCGTCCATGTTTGCAGAAGCAAATAATGAGCCAGAGTTAATCATTTCCCCCAACATGCACTAGACACTTGAATGATACCAAAATGACCTATTGTCTCCTGCAATCCCTTTACTAGTTTATCTGTGTATGCACAAACATTTCAGCGATAACAAAATGAATTATTTCCTCCAATGATACCATCAGTATGTTGTCAATGTTTACATAAGCAGTCAAATGATACCAAAATGAATCATTATCCCCATGGATCTCTACAGTCATTTGTTCATGCATGCACAGCTTTTCAATGACATCAGAATGAATCATGTGCCCCAATGAATCATTCAGTAGCTTGTCAATGCATGTACAATCACTAAAATACAATCAAACAAACTTTTCTTGAAGTGAATTTAATAATCCTACCTCCTTTTAAAAAGTAGAGTAGTAAATGTTCGCATTTTCCCTTCCAGTCAGCTTTTTAATTTTCCCCTTTTACTCCTGTATTGCCCAGATAAATTGTTGTGTAGTAGAATAAGTTTGGGGACTTAATGTGTTTTGTATGTATATGAGGCACTTTTATGTTTGTATGAGTCATAGTAAAATGCAAATGTGTAATACTCCTTATCCTCATAATAGTTCTCTGCCTAATGCTTATGCCTTAAGCTTTTTATGCTTTGCCATAAGGAGGTGTGTTTACTAATACACCTCCATATATCCATAGTTAGTGTGAATGAGCTCTGCTGACAATAGCTGCATAAACACATAGAGCCAGTCCTGGTGGATAATTGCTAAGAACTTACAGAAATTAGGACAATGAATTCTGCCCTTAATCATAATTATGATGAAGTTTTAACTCCTTCATAGTGATTTTTACAAATATGTTTCATTGGCTGTTCTCTATGTATCTGTTTCTCTTCACTGCTGTCATTGTGATATATATGGCTTGAAACTTATGTTAATTTGTTGTTTGGCCTCCATAAATTCTATGACATATAGCAGCCATTTTGACTTTACCTCTCATTTCCTTACTGCTCTCATAACACTTCCTCAAGTCAATCTACAACTTCCATTTTCCCTCTTTTTACCCTGACATTTATCAAAATAATGCCATTCGTAACTGCTAGTATTTATTTTATTTCTCATATTCCATGATATTTCACACTTTGATGCCTGCTTGTTTTCTCAGGCAGTGATAACTCTCCAACATGTAAGCTCCATGGCACATGCCATAAATGTGGAACACTGTAGTAGCACTAACTGCATAGGTATGGGTTTGAATCTCATCTGTGGCAAGTGTTTGTGTGTGTACATATGTATGTCTGTACCTCAAAGATTTTGGCCTCATTTACACCCAGTACACATCTCAGAGGCTGACTATGGCAGTCCTGCAGATATCGTCCACCTCAGAAGTGCCTTTTGCTAACCCTGAACCATGTCTGGTCAGTGCTGCATGTGGTAAATGTGTAACATAATGGTCTGTAAATATTGTTAGATAGAGGTATGAACCTCACCTCTGGCAAAGTTAAATGTGTGTGCAGGGTAAAATTATTTTTGGGATCTCTCACCCACTACATCATCCAATGCCAGTATGTACAAGGGCTGGTGATGTTCCTTACCTTAGAAGTACCTTGGAACAACATCCATTCTATAATCTCTGTGGCACATGTGCTAAATGCGGTACCTATAGTAGCAATGAATAGCTATGTAGGGGTTTGAATCATACTACTGGCAAGTGTGTGTGTTTGTCTGTCATCAGTATCCTGTGTGAAGATTGCTGTGATTGTGTAATAACAGGATCCATTGTGGGGTGTTTTTTTCTAAATTATTATGTTGGGGACCTAGTATATGTCACAATGTCCACCTTACAAGGACAACAGATGTCAAACACTGGAGAAGTTGGTGTAGACAACCCATAGCCCTATATTTGACATTATGGATTGGTGAACAATATAGCCAACCCTCCCATTACTCAGAGAACACTCTCCACCCACATCTCATACACAAACACACTTGGCTAGGCAACAACCACTATATTGGTAGTTCTCTACAGATTGCCTCACAGATAGTAACCACGGTGTGATTGCAGTGGACTACATGCCTGTTGACTACAACAGTGCCACTGCCATCAGTAAGTACTTTGATGTGTTACATCTCCTGACTAAGTATGTGTTATCCAGAAAGTAAAAGGACATGGCACCCTGTTCCATCTCTGTAGTAGGTAAATAAATGCTTACAGAGGCTCTATTGCTACGTTCCCCACTGAACACCTGCAACAACTGTAGAGTCTGCAAACAAACCCACAAAGGGAATGCCATGCCTTATACACATGCCCTGTATGGACAGATGCCACTAACTCCACTGAATACCTGTATCATGCTGTCAATGTAGGTGCAAGCACGATCTCAGTTACATAGCCAGGTCTCACCAAATGAGGTCAGGAATGCTACATTAGAAGATAATCTGTCCACATAACATGCCCAAGAGACCTCAAGTACACTTCCACACATCAAAGAACATGCGTGTGGGACATGTGCACAACCCAAACACTGTCCGTGTTATGGAATATAGATCACATAAGTGGGAAGAAGTGCACATCACTGGCCACTTACAATAGTAACCCAGATGAGTGGATGGTGAATACAAAACCATCCCCTGGGGACCACTCCAGGGACTACACCCCTGAGCCACACTGGAGACTATTGTTACGTGGTCTGATGCCAAGGTATTCCCTTTGCCTAGCCTTGTACAGCCTTCAGGCCAATTCACCTACTACAAACCTGTGAAGCAATGAACCTATGCATCTCAGTACTGGCAAGTTTGTGTGTGTGTGTGTGTGTGTGTGTGTGTGTGTGTGTGTGTGTGTGTGTGTGTGTGTGTGTGTTTAGATGAATGATTTTGAAGTCATTCACACTCACTACACCTCCAATTGCCATACATTAGCATGCCTGCTGATGTCATTCACTTTGAAATAACCCTTTGGCCATGTTACAGCTTTATAAGCTCTGTGGCTCTTGTGATAACTGCATAATACTGTAGTATAACAAACTTGTTAGGTAGGAGTTCTAATCCTGACCTTGCCAACTGTGATAATGTGTGTGTTTCTCTGAGAGAGAGTGTGTGTGTGTATGTGTGTCTTTGTTGATACTTGATTATGTGGACATTCACACTTACTGCACTTCCTTTACCCCTCCTTTAGTACTGTTGCTGATGTCACTCACCTTCAAAGATACCTTTGGACAACTCGCCAATATGTAAGCTCAGTGGCATGTGAAATAACTGTGCAACACTGTAATAGCAATACATAGTCAGGTAGGGGGTTGAAATTCAGTACTGGTAAATGTGTTTGTGTGTGTGTCATCAGTATCCTGATGGGGTGATTGTGTAATGACAGGATCCATTGTAGTGTGGGTTTTGCTTCATCATTATATTGCGGACCTATATGTCCCACTGTCCACATTACAAGGCCACCAATTTTCAAACACTGTAGAGGTTGTTGTAGACAATACTCATCCATAAATGTGTACAGCCATGTGCAATTACTATGTGACATTATGGATTAGTAAACAATATAAGCAACCATTATAATACCCAGATACCACTCTCCACCCAAGGATCATGCACAGGTTTGGCTCTTACTCTCTTCCTCCATTCCTTTCTTACTTTGTCTCTGTCTCTGTCTCTCTCTCTCTCTCTCTCTCCCTCCCTCTCTGGTGGATGTGGAAAAATAAATCTGTTTTGCATAGGCAGCAGCTTGAGTTTTGTACGTAATGTCCATGATCAGCTGATGGCCTGTGCACGAATTGCAGTCCCCCACTTACTAACTGCATGTGGAACAGCTGTGGTATCATTCTTATAGCCAATTGTATGGAAACACACTCCTATAACTAAGCACTACATGTGGGTGTTGGCCCTTTTCCTTCACTGTGAGCAGGACTTCATATGCATGTCTGACAGCATCACACAGGGTAGTTGGAAATACCTCTTACAGCATACACTGGAGAGACAGGACAACAAACAGGAGGTGGATGTTCCAGACATGGGGACAGAATGTAAGTATCGCTGTTCTACATTTGAAGTAATGTTGGTTTAACAGGATTTGTGTGGATATGACTGTTCTACATGATTTAAAGTCGGGCATGACAGTATTATGTGGTTGAGGAAACTCTCACCTGTAGGGCTATCTGCAGACTGGCCACAGTTTGGAGTCTTAGATGTGGTGTGCTACTCACACGTTTCCTATCTTTAGAAATGCAGTAGTATACTCTGATAATTGCAGTCAGTCTTAGTTTATCACAGCAATATGTCAATATTGGCCCTGTGAGTGTGCCTCTGTCCCCCAAGTCTGTCACCCTTTGTCCATATGTCATGCAGTAACAGGTGAATATGTAAAGTATATCATTATTTACTGACATCATACTCATAACAAGCCAGTGAGACATCAGACTGCTAGACATGTTATGTATAGTAGGCCTTATATTTGAGGACAAAACCTGGACATTCTGTTCTAGTCTGTACAATAGTGAGGTCTGTGTACTTATGGTGATTGTTGTCAGAGTGTCAGTATTGTGTAGCAGTGTATTGTGAATATGTTACTTGGCCTGTGTACAGACTGTGGTAGAGCTCAGTGTTCTTGGTCCTGTTCTATCTGACGTTGCATGCTGGTCCAGTTTCTGATACCCTATCAGTGTATATGTTTGTACGGCCAGACTGAGACATGTCCCATACCACAGTCAAGCATCAGACTACACTGTGTATTGGGCCAGTCTATGTAGGGTTAGCGTGTGAGTGGCAAATATGAGGATGGTTTTGTTCACACAGTCCATATAATGCACTATTAATTAAGCTTACCATAATGTGACTATGACTGTGTTGAGATTGGTTGTGGGTATGCACTTTCACACTAGTGTCTGTTACTCCATGCTGTCACATGCCTATAGTGCCTGCTATACTTGCAAGTACATGTGTATTCCCCCATAGGAAACTTGGGTCAGTGTTGTGGCAGTCTGCCTGTAGTTTACAAAATGCTTTGTGACATGCCCAGCAGCTCAGTGTATTTACCTAGTGTGATGTTATGTCCAGATATTTGTCAAATATACTGTTGCCTGGCCACCATATGTGTTGTGTATTTCTGAAAACGCAGTGGGATGCTGTGAAGATGTATGTCACTAACTAGTGGGAAGTATGTGGGCTTGGGACCTCTACTAATCCTGTTAATATGTGTTAGGACAGACAGAAGGGTGTGAATGCATCAGCTGTGTGAGCTTATCTATTCCAGTATTTGTGTGATATCTACATTTTTATGGCTGTAAATATCCCCTTTGTCAGGCTTGGTCCACTTGTCTTACACTAAGGAGTTCTGTGTATACCTCTGGACTGATCAGACTGTGTCAGACTGTCCACGTTTATTGGTCATATTTCTGCTGTATTCCACAGGATCATTACTGTGATTTGTGTGGTACTTCACTATGATGATCGTATGATGTCTGTCAGTAACATGTCAGTATCAGAAGTCACTTCCTACACATATGTTTACACAACCCCTGTTACTGTAGCAACATTTTACATTTATACTTACAATACTTACATTACATTTACATTACATTCCCTTAAGAGATTGTGACTTATGGTGCTGAGGTATGACTCCACTACATGTTATGGACATATGTTATATATACATATATATATATATATATATATATATATATATATATATATATATATATACATATATATATATATATATATATATATATATATATATATATATATATATATATATATATATATATATACACACACACACACACACACACACACACACACACACACACACATATATATATATATATATATATGTTCATATATGTATATATAAATATATATGTGTGTGTGTGTGTGTGTGTGTGTGTGGGTATGTACATGTATACATATAGCCTCACACACACATATATGTGTGTGTATATATATATATATATATATATATATATATATATATATATATATATATATATATATATATAATTTATTTATTTATTTATTGATATTTGTTAACCGGGTTAGTCCAACTGGGCTTGTGGCCCATTTTCAGTGGAGTCCCAAGGAGAAAAGCTCCAATACAACAGAAAAAAAATGCAGTTTACAAGATAAAATGCCAGAAGTAGTTATATATACAACTTTGTACTTGTGCATTCAACATATGTAGATTATACAGAGATAAAAATTTATTAAAGTCAGGGGAGAAATATATACATAGTTGAGTATGATAACTAAGTATATACATTATTTACATTAAATCAATAAACAAACTTCAAGAACTTCAACAGTGGTGGATAAATATCATTCAAGAGCTTCAACTGTGGTGGTTAAATAACATTTTAGTAAAATTACATTTTTTGAGGTGGAAGACATGCCTATGTATAAAGAGAAGGGGAGAAAACAGAAGTAGATTGGGGGAGTTAAGTTGGGGCTTGACAGGGGCAGGTTTTGGAGTTAACTAGATGAAGTTTAAGTTTCTCTTTGAAATGAGATGGGTGTACTATACTGCATATTTCTCTAGGAAGTTTATTCCAAGCTTGGGCCATAGAGTACTTATATAGGAGTTTGCCCATTGATTTTTTGGGATAGTATATTTGTAGTAGATGCTGGTTTGATGTCCAGAGGGTACGAGGTGGAGAGTAGATGGTGATGAAGGAAGAGAGAGCAGAACAAGCAGCAGGTTTATAAAGAATAGTGTGTATCATTTGAAGTTGGGCTAATAACAATAGATGTGGGAGTTCTAGCCAATTGAGAGAGTTAAGAGGAAGGCAGTGGTGTGTATTGTAGGGAGAGCCGCTGATGAATCGAGCTATCTTATGATAGGTTTGCTGGAATTTGTTTAGGGTACTAGTTTGTATATGTATGAGCACAGAGGCAGAGTAGAGAAGTGATGGGAGAAGCAGAGCTTGAGCCAGGAAGAGTTTGGAATTAGTAGTTAAGAATCTTTTGTGGCGGTATAGTAAACTAAGCTTTTTATTTGTCTTCTTGATGCATTGTAGGATGTGTAAGTTGAAATTCAGTCCATCATCAATAATAACGCCTAGGAGTTTGGTGTGGGATTCAGGTTTGACAGTAGTGTGATTTGAGGAAGTGATGGCAAAGGAGGATTTATGGTGAGTTGGAGATTGAGGGAGAAATAGTAATAGTTTGGTCTTTTTAGGGTTTAGGATGAGTAGATTAGTAGATAACCAGCTTTCTGTGGCTAGGAAGACCTGTTGAGTGAGGTCTTGGAGTTCAGAGATGTTATTTGAGGTAGAGATCAGAGTAGAATCATCTGCGTATTGTATGAGGGAAGATGTATTGCAAGCTGTATGAAGATCATTGGTAAAAATGTTAAATAGAAGGGACCCTAGGATGGAACCTTGTGGGACCCCTGTTGGGACAGGTAAGAAAGGAGAAGAAAAGGTGAGCCATGTTATTGATTGTTGCCTGCAAGATAAGTAACTGGAGAACCAAGCAAGGGAGTTGGAACTCATATTGAGATTAGCAAGTTTGGATAGTAGGAGAGTATGGGAGACTGTATTGAAAGCTTTAGATAAATCAAGGAAGAGACAAGATATCAATTTGTTATTATCTAGGGCCTCAGCAATGGTATGAGTGAAGGATAATAGGGCAGTAGTTGCGCTGTGATTGGGACAAAAACCATGCTGGGTGGGAGTGAGTAGGTTGTGATCAAGGAGGTGTTTGAGTAGTTGTGAATGAATACATTTTTCAAGTATCTTAGAGAGGGGGGAAAGAATGGCTATAGGTCTATAGTTAGATGGATCAGTTGAGTTACCACCTTTATGCAAAGGGATAATGTAAAATGATTTCCATAATAGAGGGACAGTAGACTCTTGTATAGATCTGTTGATAAGTTGATATATATGATCTGTTGATATATATATCCATATCCTTGTTATGTGTAAACATGAGTGTTGTATATACCTTCCCAGATGTATCCCACCATATTTATCTGATATGTGTATATTTAGATATAAAAACATGACTGATTCAACCCCATTTTCACTTACATGTACTAAACAATTGTAGTAGTCAAAACAGTTCATTACTATTCAATATATGTACTGAATGATATATTTGAAAAAATAATAGATATCTTCACATTTCTGATGGCTTAGTGGTTAACTGTTGTAACTATAGTGTACAGGGTCCTGGGTTCAAGGGCTGTTTATTTTGTTGCTAGGCAGAACAAGGACTGTTGGATACAGAGTGGTTAAGGCAGTTTTGAACAGCTTTAAGTGGAATTGCGTGGATTTGCATGAGGGCAAGCAGTGCTAACATACGGTTAAATGAATAGGTGCTTACACCGTTTAGGCTTTGCTTACCAGTGTGCAAATGTGCTTACCATTCACAGTTAAGCAATGCTTACACCTGCTAAGCATAGCTCAGCCCAAGTAACTAGTGATCACATTCCAGTCTGATAAAATAGCAGGGTAATGACATATTTAATAAGTGTATTTAATTCCATGTACATAACATGCTACTATGTACTGTCATTGCAGTAGCAAGGGGTGTGAGTATACTGTATGGGACACCTGGGTATACATGGCTAGTACAACAATTTTTCTCTTTGTATGTGTTTCATACATGGGTAGTATCTCAGGTTATATGCAGTCACACTTGCATTTATTGTATCATTATGTTACTGCTTTTAACAGTGCTTTTCCAAGTAAGAGTAGATTGCAGATTTTAGTACTGGAACCATACACCCCTGCATGCAAAGCTGGACTCTGAGTACTGACTCTTGTGTTCTTGGTGTGTGAGCTGCATGTTATTAAGTATCTGCTACTGCATATTGATCTGATATGTGGATATTAACTGTAGACTACTATGTGTTTAGGACATGTCATTGAAGGCTGCGGCCATGTAGTAATGGCATACCTATCAGTGTCAGACATCTATCTGTCAAAACATTCATCCTAATGCATAACCTGTTGGCTAGCTGATTTCTGTCTGTCCTCTGTACAGATGTGCAGATGTCAGGTATCCATCTTGGCTGCTTACAGGCAATCTATGATTGACTGACTCTGACATGTCTGCCCAACTGTGTTATGAAGGCCACAGCTAGAAAACCCCACCCTGTATGCACCACATGCCATGGATACCTCAACCAGACTACCACAGTCAACAGAACATGCTTGAGTACAGGTCTCTAACCCAGCCACTGGCCATGTTATGCAATATATGTTACATGCATGTCAATTGTAGCACCTCACTGGCCCTCTGCAAGAGAAAATAAGATGATTGGATATTGAATTTAACTGTCACCCTGGGGATCACTCAAGTGGCATTGGTTAGTGGCCTGCTGATAAATGTCAGGTGGCATGATACCAATGTACCCACATGCCCTACTCTTCCCATCTCTCCATGGACATGAGCTTGGTACACACCTAGGAATACCTGCACCTATGGACCCCAGTATTGACAAATGTGTCAGTGTACATTACTGAGAATAACAGTGTCTGTGTGTTTGTAAACTTGTAGTTGACAATGCCCTGAGGGCCTTCTCACCCACTACACCCCCACTGACATACTTAGAAATGGCTGCTGTTGTAATTGACATTAAATATACCTTGTTACACTCTTCACCCTAAGGGCTACCTGGAGCTTGCAGTACCAGCATAACACTGTTCTACCAATGGGTAGATAGGCGTGGGTTACCCTTTGAGTCCTGGCATGTGTATGTATGTGTACGAGTGTGTATATTTGTAGGAGACAGCATTCTGAGGGCACATTCTCCAACTACAATAAACCTTTCCATACATTATAAGGGATAGTGATATTGCTGACATTAGGAGAGCCATGACAAGCCCTCACCATACTATCCCGGTGGCATGTGCAATAAATGCATATCCCTGTAGTAGCACTGATTAGTTTGGATTCAGATCAGGATGCAGCACAATTGACCCAATGTTTGCATTGAGACAGATACTTGAGAAGAAACTTGAGAAGAGGAGAGAGTCAAACTGGGCTTTCCTAGACTTGGAGAAAGCATATGACAAGGTCCCAAGAAAGCTGATCTGGGCAGTACTGCGGTGGTTTGAAGTCCCAGAAACATTGGTAGAATTAGTACAGGCTATGTACAAGGACCTAGTGACTCAAGTACGAACAGTGTTTGGCCTCACTGAGGGGTTCCCAGTGGGAGTGGGTGTACACCAGGGTTCAGCTCTGAGCCCACTGCTGTTCATACTGGTAATGGACTACATCAGCAAACAGGTTGGAGGGGTCAGAGCAACAAAGCTGCTGTATGCAGATGATGTGGCAGTACAGGCAGACTCTGAGCTAGAACATCAGCAAAGGATAGGAGAATGGAATGCAAATCTGAAGGCACATGGGATGAAACTAAGCACAGATAAGACAGTGGTAATGGCAGCAGATTGGGGAAATCAGAAGAAGCTGAGAATAGAGATAGATGGGAAGATAGTGGAACAGGTAAACAGCTTCAAGTATCTGGGAGGGGTGGTTGAGGAGAAGGGTAGTCTGAATGAAGAGGTCAAAGCTAGAATCACAGGGGCTGCAGCCAACTGGCATAGAGTAT
Source organism: Protopterus annectens (assembly GCF_019279795.1). Taxonomy (NCBI): domain Eukaryota; kingdom Metazoa; phylum Chordata; order Ceratodontiformes; family Protopteridae; genus Protopterus; species Protopterus annectens. Next base: position 491,955,447 of record NC_056733.1, on the reverse strand, counting down.
CAAGTGTAGTCTATGACAGAAGAATGCCAAAGAAGCTGAAAAGTAAGGTGTACAAGACAGTGGTGCAAACAGTACTACTGTATGGTACAGAAACCTAGGCAATAAAGGCAGAACAGTTGAAGAAGCTAGAGGTGATGGAAATGAAGTGCCTGAGAAAGGTGGTAGGATGCACACTGCGGGACAGATGAAGAAATGAGGACATAAGAGCAGAAGCCAAAGTAGCTCCAATTGCAGAAAAGATCAAAGAGAACAGATTACGATGGTATGGGCACATGTGTAGAAAAGCAGAAGAGAATCTGGTGAGGGAGATTTGGGACAGACAGGAATATGGTAAGAGGAAGTGAGGGTGTCCAGCAAAGAGGTGGAGGGATTGTGTGAAAGAAGATCTGCGACAGTCAGACATGAGTGTTGAAGAAGGCAGGGGAGTGGCACTGAATTGAGAGAGTTGGCGACAGGTAATACCATACCCCAACCCCATGTAAATGGGAAAAAGGGGACGATGATGATGATGATGATGATGATGTAGTAGCACTGATTAGATAGACAAGGAGTTGTATTGCAGTCCTGGTCAATGTGTGATTGTGGGTATGTCAGCAGATTATCATGGGTTTCAGTGAGTACAATATCTAATGTGGGGTGTGGGTGCTGGGTATACTGTCTTTACACCATGGTACCCCCAGTACATGTCCCAAGGTCCACTGTATGAGGACCACTGTCACCATCAACCATACAGGTAAATGATTACACTTTCCAGACCAATGAGGCATGTGCTGTGTGCAAATTCTCTGTAACAGAATGGACTCACTGACAAGGTAGTTAGCACTCCTAAACCCAGATTTGTCAGATGTGTCTATGACTATGCATTTGTCAATGTGTATATGATAGTATGCCATACTATGTATGGTTCACTAACACCCAGTACATCCCCCATTATCATGCTGTACAAGGCCTGGTGATGTTCTTCACTTAACAAAAAACTCGGGACACACCTCATCCTAAAAGCTCTGTGGTGTGTGCAATTAAGGCCAACCACACTAGTAGCAATAAGTACCTAGGCAGGGGTTCTACTCTCAGTGTTGCCAAGTAAGTGTGTATGTATGTGAAGCGATCTACTTCAGTTTGCAGAAAATACATGTCTCAGAAGATCATTGGTCCGAGAACTAACTGGCAAAAGGTAACATTTCAAAGGAATCATCTTGTGGAAATTAATTCCATCAAAACTAGTAGTAGATGTGTAAATGCCCTCTTCCCCACTGTACAGCTGTACAATGATACTGGAGGTGATATATGTAGTTGATATGGTTGTTGTGGGCTCAGCCACCCACATTGGGGTTATTGTTGTGCTTATCCCCCCGCTTAGTCTGCTGTTATACTGTACAGTTTATGTTAACAGATTAAATAGTTATTAATCACACTATGTGTGGTTCTACACCACCCCACACCCTCCAAAGTGGGTGGCTGTGCCACCCACACCAGCACACCTATGTTTACCAACTCCAGGATTGCACTACATTGGGGAAGAGAACATAAACCCTGCCAGTACCATTATCAATAAACTGGCAGACTGATTATTTACTGATGTGATGTTTTGGGTATTTGGTCTTGGTGGAATACATAGGCAAAATTAGTTCACTGCAAAATTAAGTACATTCATGTGTACAGTATTCTCTGTGTATTGCATCAACACCAAAGCCTCTGTGTGTGTGTGTGTTATTCACAAACATTTGGAGTGTGCCACCCAGTACACTTACCATTGTCCACTGTAGAAGAGCTGCTGACATCAGCCACCACACACTCACCTATATACACCCCTCAGACCTATCAGCCATGAGGCACATGCAGAAACTATTATACAGACCTGTTACTTGTTTTCAGCTGTACCCAGGTTATGACATAGTCAATGTGTCACCACAGTGCCATACCCCTTGTAGGAAAGGGCAGCAGACCAACATCTTGCTGACAAATAGACACCTACAACACAAACTTAATACATTATGGAGACCGCAATCAGTTAGTGTTAATAACAGCTATAATGCATCATGGCTGGACAGTTACAAACCCTGACATGTAAGCATTAAACATTCCAGCTGAAAACATGTTAAACAGCATTACATTGCTAAACCCTAGTACATTCACCCTGTGCATCAGAACCATATTAGCATGTCCCTACATTGATGGTATGGATGACAGAGATGTGGCATAGATGTCATCATATGCACAGGGTATGTTGTGGGTTTACCAGAGATCTAGGCTGAGCCATTTGGTTGACATCATATGTGTGTGTTAGGGGGTTCTTTATCAATTGGGCTGTGCAGATGTGGTGTGTGTAGCTATGGAGGTGCCTTGGCTGTGTTGGTGATATGTGTGTGTGTATGTATGCACACAGTTCTGCCTTGTGGCTGCCTTATACAGGAGTTTGTTGGACATCTGCCGACTGTACATGGCAAGATGTACAGTTCACCGTGCCTGGCAGGGGTTCCACTGGCACTACCAGGTAGAAGCCCAGATATGTTGCTCTCCTCTGATGATGACAATTGTCTGCTGGATCCACGTCCCTGTTGGGACCAGCCAAGACCATGTGCACATGGCCTGCTGCATTATGGTGTGGACAACACTCTCCCTGCAGTGCTGGTGCTGGTACTGCCACTATGGGAGTGGCTGTGACTTGTTACATGTCCACGTAGACCTCCACCTGTTGGTGTTGCTGACCTACCTCCACATGGCTGACACCTTACTCTCACTACATGCTCTAACCCAAGCACCACACGGTTGAGTATTCCCACCATCTCACCCAACTATTTGTCCAGGCCCTCTGCAAAATAACAGTGGGCACCTGCTAGATCATAGATGTTGTCAAGTACAGCAGAACGAGTAGCCCTCTGGAGCCTCAGACTCTGGTATAAAATTCCATACATACCTATGCCTCCATGATGGCCCAAAACATGCGTCTGGTGACACCTGCTGTGGCACTTCTGCTAGGGTCAATATTGTCAGCAGCCCTCCTACGAGCACCCCTGTACATCTGCCTGTGTGGTACCTTGCCGGTTATCTGGCTATGGCTGCTGTGTACAGACACACTTGCCATAGTCTCCACACTGCTCTGTCCCATGCCACCACCCACCAACTGTCCCTCATCTATGGCCACTGGCAATGGGGTATGTATGGGCATTGTGACTGTGTGCAGGGATGGGGTGGATAAAAGTGGGATGTCAACCGATAGCACAGCTTCAGCCCCTGACAACCCTGCCTGTGCCTCACCATACCTATCATCATTGTCAGAGTCTTTATGGACACTAACATTAGTTTGCCTGCAGGAGGGACCCTGACCCACCTCACCACCTGTGAGGGGAAAACAAAAAATGTAATTTAAGACCTGTATGTTATTGCTTACCTCTACACACACTCACTCACACACACACACACACACACACACACACACACACACACACACACACACACACACACACACACACACACACTTACAGGTGAGGTGGCACGAAGATATTACACAGACCTTTCATTACCTAACATTCAACATGCATGACACATGGCACTCAACAGCATGCACTGCAGCTATACTCAATCCTTGTTACCAAAATTAAACATATCTCTGATGCATGAATTGTGTTAGTAGGTGATGCCGCTTCCCCTGGAACACACTGCACTCATGTACACAGTATTGCTGTGCACCTGTACATCACCCTGGCATGTACTGTGCACCATACCTCACAAGTGTACACACCATTGCTGTATATGTGCGGCAGTTATGTTTGCTCTGTTGCTCAAAGCCCCTATGCATTTGTCTGACACATACCTGGGATGATATGAGGACTGATGTCAATAGTTATTGCCTGACCTGTGATTTAGAGATCTCATCATCAGCAGTGCATGTATAAGCAATAAAATCCAATTACACTGACAACCTTCAAATCTTAATGTGGATATGAGGTGTACACACCCTTGTTGACATTCCAGCCTCTTCCATGATATGCAATGGGGCCACAATACTGCATATGTTAACATTACACATACCTGATATGTGACATATGACATGTGCAATCAAATGCAATATCAAACAAATGTGTTAGTCATGCAGATGCTGAATGAGATGCATACAATATGTGGGTTGCATTAGTGTGCACACCCTTAACACAATGGTTTGTTGCAGTACCTGTTAAGTGAACTACAGCAGTCACTATTCCTGGAAGGGGTATACTAGCATGGCCCATCTTCACTTGTCATTATTTGGTCACTCCCGAAAAATGTTCCCCAACTCTGCCAGAATGCAAGGTCAGGTCATGTGCACAGCCCTTGGAGGTCACACAGTGCCTTCACTATTGCTGTGGAGTCAGGGTTATGTTTGACACAACTCATGACTTTGACTGTGTTCAGATACACCCATTCTTGGGGGGCGTGGCCAAGGATGAACACAGGATAGCAGCAGATTTCTTCAGCTCCACCAATTTCATTACACTGACAGGAATTAATTACTTAAAAAATTAATTTTTGAAGTAATTTTCTTTCTAAATATGTTTGTTTTATATAGTTCTTGAACTATATCTAAAAAAGAAAGGAAATCTTAACAATATTCCTGTCAGAAATCACTTTGGAAATTTTCCTGTCAGTTTATCAGTCTGAAATGAGTTCCAGTAAGACAAATTCTCAAGACTCCAGCATCAAGAAAGAACTTCAGTCTCTGATAATTATAATCCAGCAACTTACTGCTAAGATGGATAAAATGGATACGAAATAGACACCTTCATAGAAAAACTACAAAACAAATAGACTTGTTACATATAGACCTGCAACAACAGAAGATCCAGATGACAGGCATAGAAGAAGCTGTGAATGACATGGAAAATAGAATACAAGAAGAGGAAATCAACATTGAGTTTCTGCTGAAACAAAATACACATTTACAAACAAAGCTGGATGACCTGGAAAATAGATCTAGGCGCAATAACATTAGGATTTTTGGACTGCCAGAAAATATTGAAGGTAACAATATTACTTCTTTTTAACAACATGGCTCCCTAAAACTTTAGACTTACCAGAAGCATTCTCTTTTGGTATCGAAAGAGCACATAGATCTATAGCTAATACTAACTCTAACAAAAACTATCCTAGATCAGTTATAGTTAGATTTCTATCATCTTTTGATAAAGAGATGGTTCTTAAATCTGCTTGGGCTAAAGCTCCTGTTAAGATTAATGAGACAACTGTGCGTTTTGACAATGACTATTCTTCCATGGTAATAGCTAAAAGAAAAGTTTTTCTGCCACTAATAAGGGAGCTTAAAAAGCACAGTTTAAAGCATACCTTCTGTTTCCTGCCAAGCTTAAAATCTTCCTTCCTGATGGTCCTAAAATTTTCGATGACTTAGACTCTGCCTTACTGTTTATCAAAAAAAATAAGATTTTGGATAAAATAGAAGAAATGGAATGGGCTAGTCCTTCATTAAAGAGACTGGCAACTGAAACTTCGTGGAAGACTTCAGAGAAGAAGAAGAGACTAAAAAGCAAATGACCTGTTCTATGTTTTTTTTTTCTCTCATCATTTTATTTCATTATTAATCTTTTTAAATATAGTTCCTGCATTTCCAAGAAGCAACAAATATTTTGAAAAATATTTAATCAAAGTTATTCTCTGTGTGCAAAGAAATGTTTTGTTTCATAACTAGTCAAAATATCTGGAGATTTAATGGCAAGTTGTGATTCAACTTGTTTCTCTTTCTGAAAAGGAGAAGTAAGGTCAGTAATTTGTTACATTTTTTTCTTTATCTTTTTTTTTTTCTTCTCCTTTTGTTCTTTTCTTTGTTTAAAAAATGACATTCTATTTAGATTATGTAGTGGGTAAAGGGTGGGGGAGGAAAGGGAGAGAAGAGTAATGAAAATATGATTAATAGAATAATAACATATTTATTCCTTGTAAAAAGTTTATATGTTCTTCAAATGCTATTCCTAATTATACTTTCTTGATTACACTGCTTATGCTTGTTTGTAAATAATCTGTCATGCTTTAACTAATAATAATTAGAACTAAATAATAGTAAATAATATGTTTTATTTTTAACTCTATTAATATAAACAGTAAGTAATATTCCATTGTATATACTTCTTATAGCTTTCTCTTACATTTTTTTATTTCTGCCTTACACCCTTTTACTTTCTACTCTCTTTTCTTTATTAATATATAGAAATGCTTTTGATCATATAGACACAGTAAATAATAAGATTTGCATAAAAATTGAGTTGGGACAAAAATATTGAGTTTTATTACTTATTAATAATTTTGGGCTTAATTTCACTTACATAGAGGCTGTAATAACCTGTAAAATACATTGTGAAGGTTTTGTCATGTTTAGATGCATTTACACTGCTAAATGAATGTTTGTCACTAGTTTTAATAAGTTTCCCGCCAAAATGTTAAGAGAGACAATCTGGGATGTGGGCTGTCTCATGCACAGTGTCCATGAGCTACTTCAAAAGCTTCAACTCTCAGAATTCTCACAGAGAATCTGAAAGCAGCTAGTCTCACCTTTGACCTAGATATCACACTGACACATCACAGATTCAGCAATGACACTCTACCAGGAAATAGAAATGATACAAATGCGACTATGTGAAGGAAAATGAACTCTTTAACATCTAAATGTGAGTTATTTTATATAAGTACTTAAATATCTATGTTATAATTCATAAAATATGTCAGTTATAATGAGTTTAAACGATACAGTTTCTTGTAGTAAGTAAATGTCTTATTTTAGAAGGCATAGAAAATGAAACATTTATTCAAGTGTTTTTGAAAATCTACTTAACAGCAGCTTAATAATCTGTGTTAAAAACTTATGTTACAAACATATACATTACTATAACTCATTTAATTCATCTGATTGACAAGCATAAATAATTTTATAACTCTATACTGGAAGAAATTGTCATGTGATATATTTTAAAGCAGTAGTATAGCATGGTTGTAAAATCTGGTTACTAAAATGTGTTTGCTGTGCATTATTTTGTATAAAGCAGACAAATTTATTGTAAGGACAGCAAGTAAGATGGTGCTCAGTAAGGACACAACTCAGTGAGATCAGATATATATATATATATATATATATGTGTGTGTGTGTGTGTGTGTGTGTGTGTGTGTGTGTGTGTGTGTGTGTGTGTGTGTGTGTGTGTGTGTGTGTGTGTGTGTGTGTGTGTGTGTGTGTGTGTGTGTGTGTGTGTGTGTGTGTATGTGTGTGTGTGTGTGTGTGTGTGTGTGTGTGTGTGTGTATGCATATGTATATATATATATATATATATATATGTATATGTGGATGTGTGTGTGTGTGTGTGTGTGTGTATGTGTGTGTGTGTGTGTGTGTGTGTGTGTCTATGTGTATATATATATATATATATATATATATGTGTGTGTGTGTGTGTGTGTGTGTGTGTGTGTATATATATATATATATATATATATATATATATATATATATATGTGTGTGTGTGTGTGTGTGAGTGTGTGTGTGTATGTATATATGTATATAAGTGTTTCTGAGAATCTGCATAACTATGCAGTATGATTTATAACAATTTCTATGAATACAATATTTTATTCTATTGACAATAATGAGTTTGAGTAAATGCTCATATACAAGCAATTCAAGTTTTTTTTTGGAAGCTGTTAATTGCATTTACATGACAGAAAATAGATGCATCTTAATATATGTAATGTCTGAATCATATTAGCCAAAGTTTTTGATTTAAATGAATGTTAGAACTTATTTTCTCTCCTCTTGATTTCTAACATCAAGATTATTTGAATGCTATTTGAATACAAGTGTTTTATATTACATGGATGTATATAGTAGTATGAACAGTTTTTTTTTTAAAAAAAAGGTTTATTTTAGTTTATATGATGCTGTTTTACCAAATGTGTAGTCTTGTCTTGCTAGATAATTGAATTGAAAACTGTTAACCTCAGTTAAATATAACTAGTATTAAATTGATAAGATGGTAGCTGAGGTACTGCTGCTTAGGGTAGGGGGTTAACTTGAGTGGTAAATACTACTCTAAGTTGGAGTTTATAACTCCAGGGTGGATGCAAGGTTTAATCCTTACATTATTTTCACTTGTTCATTGTTATTTGTATATAGTTTTGACATCCACAATATATTTTGTACATTCATTGTCACTACAAACAAAATTGAATCCTATATGAAATCCCATAAGAGATTCAATAAATACAGCTATATTTAAAGGTACACCTAAAGGAGGAGATGTAACATTACTTATCTTGTTATTTGTTATTTTGATCATAAGATTCTTAAGTTTTAAAATGCCAAATGACATCTTTAAAAGGAATTTCTTTAAACATTAATGGATTGAATAATCCATGTAAAAGGGCAAGCCTAATAAGATACATTAATTTACATAAGGCCAACTTAGTCTTCCTGCAAGAAACCCATCTCTTGAAAAAGATATTGATAAACTAGCCACAAACAAATATACAGTATTGGTTAGTTCAGAGCACACTCAGAAAAAAAGAGGAGTGGCTATTTTATGGAATAAAAGTATGCCCATTCCTAAAACCATTAAGTCTTATCAGGATGACAAAGGAATGTTTTGTATGGTTACAATACAAATTAATGGGAAGACTTACACTTTAATTAATGTATATTGGATACCTGGAATTGGTATTAATACAGTGAAACATCATCTTGATAAGATCATATCATTCTCTATAGGAGATATTATTTTAGCTGGTGACTTTAATTGTATACTACATGAAAGTGATACTACCACTATAGGAAAAGAAGAATTACATCTAATGCAAAACATTTAAATGATTTTGCTAATTCGTATCATTTGAATGATATTAATAATCAGATAGATTCAAAATCATTACCATACACCTTTTTTCTAACAGATACAAAACTTATTCAAAAATAGATAGGGTCTTTATTTCTAACCAGATGGTAACAGATTTAATTAATTCCAAAATCATTTCATGTCCTATATCTGATCATAACTCAATTGTTTTGAATTCATGATAAAAATACTCATAATGTTCAGATCAAAAGGATACCAGCATACTTAACTCAACTAAAAGACTATAAAGAATATATACTTTCAGAAGTAAAACATTTTTAGACATAAATAATACTCCTGAAGTCTCCATTGTTTATGTTTGGGATGCCTTAAAATCATATCTATATGGACAAAGTATCAGATGGTATAATAATAAAAGGAAATCTTGGGATAAGGAATTGTTAGATAGTCAAAGTAAATTAGACTCTTATAAACATAATAATAAAGAAAATATTATGGACAAGAAAGTTATTGAAGAAATAAACAAACTAAATGAGAAATACAAAGAAATTTTAACTCATAAAGTTAAAATAACTTTAGAGAAATACAAGTTTTGTCTTATTCAATAAGCCCCAAATACTTACATAGACTTAAAAATAAATCAAAAGGTTGAATAAACAAAACCATATCAAAGAAATCTTTTCTCTAAGGAAAAAGAAGAATGTTTCTAGTATACCAGAAATACTAGATGAATTTAGAAATCACTTTAAGAAATTAACCATAATAACATTAACATGGAACCTAAAGATAAAATAAAGGAGTTTATAACCAGAAACATGAATAAAAGCTTAATAAACAACAGATTAAACTATTGGACAAAAGTATTTCATATACAGAGGTTATTACACAAATAAATAAGCTTAAATCAAACAAAGCACCGGGTAATGATGGTATTATACCAGAGATATATAAAATCCTTTCTAAAAGTACATATTCATTAATACATAAGGTTTTATTTTGGCCCAAATTGAGTTAATAACCCACCATCTTGGCAATATACATTTATTTCGCCAATTTTAAAACCTAATAAAGATCCAACTAGATGTTCTTCATATCGGCCCATCTCATTACTTAATGTTGATTATAAAATGTTTATGAGTATCTTTGCTGATAGATTGAAGACAATCATTCCCGGCATTATAGATATAGATCAGACAGGCTTCATTGTAAATAGAAATACTTTTGATAATATAAGAAGAACTTTAACATTAATAGATTTTGCAAATAGGAAAAAGAAAGATTTAACACTTATTAGTCTTGATATAAGTTTAGCATTTGATTCAGTAAGTTGGGACTATCTGTTTACCTTAATGAAGTGCACAAACTTCTCAGATGCATTTGTAAATCTAATTGAGCATTTATACAAAGGAACGTTGGCTTATATTAAGGTAGGAACATATGTTTCACAAAAATACCCATTCTTAAAGGTACAAAACAAGGATGTCCACTTTCTCCACTATTATTCACTTTAGTAATGGAGCCTTGGGCTAATTTGATCAGAAACAGTACTGACATAGAGGGTTTTGAAATAGATGAAAATACAGCATCCAAAATTCAACTTTTTGCAGATGATGTTCTAATTACATCAGCAGGATCTAATTCTTCTATGCAGTCTCTATTTGATAACATGATGAATTTTAAAAGTATTTCTGGTTTAATATTCAATGAAGAAAAACTAAAATACTACCTATATATACACGAAAAATATTCTCATTAGTGATTTTACTAAATATGTACCCAATTCAGGTCAGATAACGATTTAGGTATAATACTATCTAAAGATATTAAATCTATTATATATAATAATTATAATACCTGTTTTCTTAATATACAAAATCTTTTAATACCTGGAATAATATGTTTTTTACTATGGAGGAGAGACTTACAATTATTAAAATGATAATATTCCCCAAGATTTTATACTTAATACAATCAATAATACTTCCACCTACAAAAATAATTATCAAAAAACTGAATACACTAATGTTAAATTTCCTATGGGCACCTAATAGACCTAGGATTGCATTAAAGAAACATACTAATAGCTGGTCTCAAGGGGTATTTCTTTTCCAGACTTTAATTTATATACTATCTCTTCTATTGTAAAAGTTATTACTTTATTAATAGATCAGTCATATGTCGCAAAATGGAAAGATTATTGGGAGCTAATTAGTATGCACTTCATGAAAATCTCCTTAACACATAAAATATGATTGTAAATAACTCCATGTTATGGTTACTAAAGGAATTTTGTACTTCACCTATTACACCTAAACATATGGTTTGTTACCCATTAAATATTATTATTAGTTATCATAACTTTATATTCATGCACCCTAAGTATAGGGAATGGAATTTTATTGTATTCCCTATAATGTATACTCAGGGTATGCTTTTGTCATCTACTTCTGAAGGAACTCATTTAGCTATAGATAATGATCTAAAGTACTGGTATCAGTTGATATCTGATAATAAAGTTAAAAATCTAGATTTCTTAAAACAAGAATTTGATCTAAGAGAAACTTGCTGGTTAGAGGTTCAGACCTTTAGACAACATCTCATTAATAAAATAGATCTAATGTCTATAACAGTTAAAGAATCTATTCCAACACTGATTGATTACTTGATATTAAATTTACAACATAAAGTTTCTGATAAAGGTAAACTTTCATACATACATAAAATTATCAGACAAGAAACTTTTTACAGTGTAGATTCATACTGGAATTATTTCACTTCTATTAATGGGGACCCACCAAATCAACAAGATAAACAATATATATTGGAATCTGCTTATAGAACTACATCTTCCATTGTCTGGAGACTTTATACATGGAAATTTTTACATAGATCTTTTATACACCTTTGATGATGAATAAAATAAATAATAAAGATAATTTATGTAAGAGATGTAATGTAGAAATTAATGCTGACTGGGCTCATATGTTTTATGACTGTATAAAATTGAAAGAATACTGGAAGTCAATTAATGAATTTTTGCAGGCTCTTTTTACAGATAATTTCATTATTTCTAAATCTCTTATATTATTCAACACACCTGTACCTCAAAGTGTTAAAAAGGTTAAGCTTCCCTTGTTATGGTCTATTCTAGCAGTGGCTAGTAAAATAATAACTAGAAATTGGATTTCAGATACACCTCCTTCGTTCAATGAATTTAAAAATGTTATGAATATAGTGTGCCATATGGAAATAAACACAATTAGGACAAGAACAAATAGAAAAACATCTTATTATATTGTATGGGATAATCTACAAAAGTTGTTAAAAAAAATTTAATTTCAATAGCATGGTATTTTAGTTTAATTAATTGATCTGATTGTAGTGGATGTCTTTGTAAATACTTTAGTTGCTTTGTTGAATATTATAATAATACCTATTTTTAATTACTTGTATAAAATTGTTATGATATTTCTCTTATATGTTAAAACAATAAACCTGTTTTGAAAAAAAGATACAGCCATTCTTAGTGAGTGTTGGATGTATGCTTCAGTTCACTATTGTGTTTCAGAATGACACCTCTCCCCATCCTCAGCCTTATTGCAGATGCTTGACAACTATGGGCCTCACATGAGTGTTATTTTGCAGTGTTCCAAATTCAGAACACCATGTCTATCAGCCTAGTTCCTGCTAAAGAACAACAAACCTAAAGGTGTACACTGGCACCAGCAAAGTAAAAATAGGAATGGTGGGCCTGAGGTGGAGTGAGATGTTGCTTGTGTGCCACATGTATCTTTATTAATACTGTCTGTAGGTTTCAGCCTTGGACACAGTACACTATTACACATTACAACACATGCCTTTGGGAGACTTGATGTTATGCATATGCTACCTGTAGAGAGCCCTGGATGATGTTTCCTGTGAAACAACTCTTCCATCTGATTACCCTAACCAATAGGCCACACTTATGGAGATTCTAGGTGATTGTCAACACAGGTACTGCACAGGCAGTACTTGCTAGGCTTTCCTGCAAGTCCCTCAGTTTTGCTGAATGTTTCTTGGTCAGCCTCCATGATCAGTTTGCGACATGTTGTCATCTGTCTTGGATGGGCATCTGTTTATTTTCTGCATTAATGTTGTCCAATACTTCATACACACATACATGACTGCCTGCACTGTTTATCATGGTATATGCAATGGTGAGTTAAAGCTACTTCTCCCACTCCTGAGTGCTACCTTTCAAATATGGGATCCATTCCATGGTTTGTAAGATATGTGCAAGCCATGGCTGCTTGTGTTGCAAGTGTGTGGACAAAAGTCAAGGACATACTTCTTGGACAGCAGAGAATTACTTGGTGTGACATTGAGGCCATGTACATGATGGAAGGTGTGTACTCAAGAAGAGTGAATGATGTCAGTACCTCAAAAGCTGCTTCCACAATATGTTATTTGGAGTGTGTGCATACATATGCTTCCAGTGTTTGTTAAGGTATGTATTCCCGATATCTTGGGTTCATAGATTCATAGGTTCATAGGTTCATAGGTTCATACTAGGCTATCTGCCCTAGGGCATTTATAAGCCTAGCCAGAGTGTGTTTGGCTTTCGCCACCCATTTTAAATTAATTTTGCTATGCCCTTTTTCGAGGTTAGTATATTGTACCTCTGTCTAACAGTGACACAGAAGTGATACCCGGGGTAAACCTATGATCTCCCATCCACTCATCAAGATTCCTCTTGAAGAGAGTCAATGAGGGACTTTGCCTAACCTGGACTGGGATTTTATTCCAGAGTGAAGGGAGCATCTGGGTTATGACTCTGTCCCTCCTGCATGTCCTATTTATTTCAGTGTTGTGGTTCAAGTCTCTCGAGCGCGTAGCTCGATTGGATTTGTATTTTCTGAGGTGCAGCATGTCCATTAATTCTGGGTTGGACATGGCTTTATACGTCAGGCACAGATCGCCTCTGAGCAGGTGGTATGCCACTGAGTAGAGCTGGAGTTTCTTTAACCGGGCAGCATATGGCATCTGTTTGAGCCCTTTGATCCTCTTGGTGAGGTACTTTTGGGGTCTTTCCAGTTGCTGCAGGTGTCTGGTAAGGTACATCCCAAAAGAGGCATTGTACTCAATTATGGGCCTGATGAGGAATGAGTAAAGAGGCACGATGACCTCCACTGATCTAGATGTGAATCCCTTCATGATTAGGTGGGCTATATAAAATGTTTTTCTAACCACTTTGGCCATGTGGTTGTCAAGAGATTGCTATCAACTTGGGTCCCCAGGTCCCTAATTACTTCTTCTATACTTAATGTATTACCACCTATGTGGTAATTTGTGGGCACTTTGTTTTTGCCAAAGGGGATGACTATACACTTTTTGGCGTTTAGCTTGAGGCCATGGCTCTGGCACCAGTTGCCTGTTTCTATGAGGCCCTCTTGGAGGATGCTTGTGTCGGCTGAAGAGTTGATTATGGTGCCCAGTTTGCAGTCATCTGTGAACTTGGTCAGCCACAGTCTTTCCGTGTTGGCCTGTACCTCTGAGAAATATATACCGAACAAGAGAGGTCCCAGGACTGAGCCTTGTGGGATGCCACTTGTAACTGGTTTGGAGTCTGACATGGCTCCAGCAATTCTAACCATGTGGGTTCTGTCCTTGAGCCAGTTTGCAACCCATCTAGTGACATAGAGGTTTATATTTAAGCTGGTGAGCTTATCTATAATGCTCGAGTGGGGTATTGTATCGAAGGCTTTTGCGAGGTCCAGGTAGGCTGTGTGGACCACCTTCCCCTTGTCAATGGCCTTGGTGACTGTTTCAAAGAAATCGACCAGGTTTAAGAGTCAGGATCTGCCCTTAACAAAGCCGAACTGGGTAGGATCCAGTGTCTGTAGGTCCCCAATATCTTTATTTATGAGGTCCATGATGATCCTTTCCATAGCTTTGCAGACCAAGCTAGTCAGGCTTATGGGGCGATAGTTTCCAGGATCCGTTGAGGCACCACCTTTGTGGAGAGGGACCACTGTTGCTGTATGCCACTCTTTGGGTACATATCCTGTAGTAAGGCTGAGACTGAACAGTAGTTTTATGTTTGGGTTTAGCTCTTTTTGGAGTTCATGTAGGACGCAGCCTGGGGCACCATCTGGTCCCATTAATGCTGTGTTTTTTGCTTTGGAGAGGGTGGCTCTTACCTGAGCATCTGAGATGTCAGGGAAGAAGCACTCTGCTGGGATAGATATTTGTCCTTTTGGTGGGGAAGGGGGGGAGAAGTTTGCGCTGAACCTTTCAGCTAGGATGTTGGCAATGTCTGGGGGTTCGGTGTATTTTTTGTCATTTTGGACCAATTCTGAGCATATATGGGATTTCCCACCCAGGTTCCTAACATCACTAAAGAAAGCCATGTGATTATCCTTAGTGTCCTGTGCAATTTTTCTCTCGAAGCTGGATTTAGACGATTTTATGAGTGTCCATAGTTTTTTGCTAATACTGATCAGAGATGCCTTCCTTTTTGGGATTTTGCTCTATCATGTAGTAGCTTCCTCCTTCTATTGTATAGTTTGTTTATGGCTGGGGTCCATCAGACAGGATGTCTGCCTTTGGAGGATTGGGTCTTGGTTTTATTTGGGATTGCATGATCCATGCATTCCTGAAGGTGTTCATAGAATGCGTTTATAAAAGATTCTGCTGTCTGGGCCATATTTTCCACAGGCCCGGGGGATTCCACCTTGGTTTTGAGGAGTGTGACATTTGCTTTAGAGAAGTTTTTCACTGTGGTTTTCTGGGCAGGGGGTGGGGTTGGGATGTGAATATCCAGTGAGATTAGTTTATGGTCTGATCTTACCAGTGAAGGATACACTTCTGGTCTGGAGCATAGAGTCCCCATGTTGGTGATGATCAGGTCCAGTATGTTTTCCCCTCTTGTGGGAATGGTAACAAGTTGTTCCATAGCATTTGAGTTTATAAATTCTAGGAACCTTTGGGCTAGGGTGTTGGAGCTAGAGTAATGCTCCCAGTCTATGTTTGGGTAGTTGAAGTCACCCAATATAATGGTGTTTGGAGAGACCTTCATATTTTCCAGTGTTCTCAATAAGGCCGAGTGGGGTTCCTGGGTTTGGGATGGTGGTCTGTAGCAGGCTATAAACTGGAAGGCAGTTTTACCCACTGTTAGTTGCACATGGATAGTCTCTGATGCTTCGTGCTGTGCCACCAAGCTGGAGGTGTGGGTATCTTTGATGAATATTGATACTCCCCCTCCTTTTGTGGTTCGATCCAAGTTTTGGGGCCGAAAAGCATGGTATGAGGTATAACCTGGTAGTGCTGGGTGCTCTCGGGAGTCTTGAACCAGGTTTCTGTTACTGCACAGATATCGATGTTCTCCATGCTAAGGAGAGTTTTGAGTGTGTGCATCTTGAGGTTTAGACTTCTGACGTTGAGTAGCATTACTCTTAGTTTCTTATCCCTTGTGATACCTATGGAGGTAGGTTTGTCTTTTGAGCCTTGCCTAAAAAAGGCAATATGGGGGTAGCAAGAGCCTTTGCCAATATCCAAAAGCCCAGGGGTGACAGGTGCAAGCCATCCCTAGCGAAGCATTGTGGCTTGTCGAGCATGTCATCCCAGGCTGACAGGCATTGGATCCCCTTTGAATGACACCAGTACTTAAGCCAATTGTTGAAATTGATCATCTTGTCTTCATATTGTGGCATCATTCTTGGTGAGGGTAAGACGCTACTCAAGGTCAGGGTCATACCGGCCTGGGCTACATGCTCAGAGAGCTCCTCTATGTCTCTTTTCATGTAGTCCAGTGAGGTACATCTCAGGTCATTCACACCAGCATGGACAATGACTGAGTCATATTTGTACTTGCCTTGGAGTGACCTGAGTGCTTGTGTTATGTTGCGGATCCTAGCACCTGACAGGCAGCTCACCGTGACCTTCTCCTTGTTCAGCCTGGTGAGCGGGACGTCAGTGTGTCTAACGATAGAGTCACCTATGACAAGTGTATCAGGTGTGTTGTTTAGCCTTAAGGGCTGTGACTGTTCGGCACACTGGCTTTGTGAGCTATGTGTTGTACGTGTTTTGTTTTGGGGTAGCGGTTGCTTGGGTGTCTGCTTTGGAGGTCTCTGCTGCTTAGGCAGATTTTTATTTAGAGCCTCTGAGTATGTTTTTGTGTTAGAATAACAAACACTGAGCCCTCGGTCAGCATTTCCCAACTTAGAAGGATGTAAGCTACCTGCTCTGCCACTAAAGTGCAGACCACAAACCTTCTTAATGTAAAACAACTGGTCTGAAGCCCAAGTGCTTAAACTAAAAGGCTTAGAATGAGTTACACCAAGCAGTAATAAATACAATTGAGTACTTTTAAGATGACACAAAAGCAAAATAAAGTAGGAAGAAACACAAATACAGTAAAAGCAGATACATTTTTTTAAGTGGAAAGAGAGAAAGGAAAGAGAGAAGGGAGTAGCAGAAACTAAGCTGATTGGCCTTCTCAATTGTTCTCCCTGTACTGGGTAAAATGAGGTAATGACACTAGATGGGGAGGAGCTTCCCAGATCAAATTTACACTAGGGGTGGGCAACTGCAAAGCCACCAACTATAAAAACACTATACCAACAGGGATGGAGGGTGGGAAACAAACTGCAGAAATGTTTCTCGCAGCTGAAAAGCAGCAGTGAGCCTTTAAATGAAAGTTTTAAACAGCTAAAGGAGCCTCTAGAAAAAAGAGTTTAACTGCAACAAGTTATCAGAAACAAACAACCCAACAGATGCTTAATAAAAGTGGACAATTTCCAGTTAATACCTCACACACAGTGAAACTAGCTAGAAAAATACACAGTACACAAAATGCTATAAATAACAAAGAAATAAAGAACAAAATAAACAAAAAACAGGATACTTAATTTTATATATTATAGCTCCGAGTTTCCTCAGTGTCTTTCCTTCGATCAGCTCAGTGTGAAATCTGTTGTCCTAACATAAGATTCCATATTACGCATTCATTGTTCATGTTAAGGTCACATTACAGGTTGTAAAAGGTGTGGAATATGGTACTGTGATTTGCTGTTGTTTACATCAGGAACAGTTGCCATTGTAATAGTGGTGTGCACATTGTTGCAGCCACTGTATGACGGTAATGTTTCAGACATGTCCCTACTTTAGACCATTTGTCCCACCATTATATTCATCTCAGTCCACACATCTTGCAATGACAGGTTGTTAGGTATACTCCAGGACTCTTACATACCTTTCAGATATGCCACCATGGTGACTACTGTGATGCAGTGCAGTTAACAGCAACAATAAGTGAACATATACAGCATGCATTATGGGTAGGTGTGTTAAATGTGTGCATGGCGAATATGGTGTATTGCAAACCTGAACAAAACAACTCACCAGCTACAGGCTGCTGCCCCAGTTGTATACAAGAAGGACCTACATAGTTGCAAGAGAGACGTAATGTCAGTAGCCACACCTGTGGCATTGATACAGTGTGGGAACAGCATCTCAGTACATGAACAGTACAAACCTACAATACTAGAGATCATACACATCTGTTAATTACTACACTGCAGCAACAGACTATCTTATCTAACATATGCATGTAGATAATTTACATATGAAGATGGATAAGCAACAGTGGTCTACTAATGCACCCTGTGGCCTTACCTGCACACTACTCATCCATTGTGTGGGTGGCACCCACCTACATAATGCTATCTTCAAGTTGCTGGCTTGGCTGGCAGGGAGATCCTCAGCCTGTGTTAGTGGGTATTGAATGGCATGACCCCCACCTGTGGCTAGCTGGTCCCTCCTAACTGCAGCAGTAGCATGCTGATGGGTGTGGCAGATCAGATCGGTAGACCGCTGCTGCACCTGCTCATAACTGCGGTTATGCAAGCCGACATCATTTATCCTGTGGACAAGCTCGTTCCACACAGTGGTCCTCACCTGCAGATCATGGGCCTTGTGACCAAATAGGGTGCTATGATGCAGTATGATGAAGTGTATAATTACATCACTTTCCTGGGGTGTATATGCAGGGAGCTGTTCCCGGAGCATTGTACCTGGAAGACATAAACAGGAAAAAAGGTCAGAGAACCTCATACTGCAAGGATATAAAAGTTGTTAATTGACATCTCTCTCTCCCCCCACCATATCTGCAACAATAATCTAAACATACAAATCAATGGGTATGTTTATACCAAACGTACTGTTGGGAAATATGTCCTCTTGTTCAGCAAATACTGAAATGTTTTTCTATTAATGTCCCATGTAAACACTTTCATTGGTAGCCTGCTACTATCAATGTAACCTGCATGCCATTGTAATGGCCACTGTGGTTCCATATATGCATGTATTCTGTTTGCTATGCAATTGCTCCAAATCTGGTGTTTTGGGTTAATGGGAATATCTAGGCATGCTGTTATAATTAATCTTGGATTGTGTTGACTATTACTAACCCACATATGTTCTAAAACTGCAACACCATAGCATATTTGGGAAGGCCGTTCCCAGCAGACCCACATCTCCCACCTCATCTGGCCATGGCACTGAGCTCCAGCATGTCATGGTCCCACCCCAGAACCACCTCGTCCACTGGTCCTGCACCATCTTTGGGTGGACCCACCTCAGGGGATTGGGATCACCCCCCTGGGAGTGGGCGTGGACAGGATCCTGTCACCTGAAGTCAGG